>NW_010209968.1:19134-57233 GCF_000695765.1 Mesitornis unicolor
GTTTTGTAGCTTCACTCTGCCTTAGTAAACAGAGTCAGGGTCTCTTGGGAGGGAGAGCAGGGAGAAGGGATTTAAATGTTATATCCCTTGGTATTTGCCACTGAAAGACGGCAGCAATGCATTTGGATGCTTGGTGTGGAAGGACAGTGGGCAAGTGGGAAGGTTTCCTTTGTTACATCTACAGAAAATAATGTCATTTATTACTCCAGGGCTTGCACCCAGAGACAGATCACAGCATTGTAGCGACATGTGTCATCCTCCCTGGTGCTCGCATCCTGCACTGGCACACAGAGGCTTTCCAGTATCTTCTTAGGGAGCTTTGAGGACCAAACTTGGGATCAATGCTCTAGGACTTGGCCCCTTTCTCTCCACTCCTCCTTTCCCCCCACTCTCCTCTGGTGTCTTTTCCCTCCCAATTCATTTGTTTTTGAAAGGATTGTGCTATTGTGTGCATCAATATGCCCATAGCCTGTCTTGTTTTTCTCTTGGACTGAAAGTGCAAAGCAAATCTGTTTATGGTTTTGGTGAGCTAATTCTTCCCCACCCTAGATTTTTAAATAGACTCTTTCTTTACCAAGCTTGCCGAGCTTGCAGGATGTATTGAAGTAATGGGAAAAATATGTTGTGTGTTAACCTTCCTTTTTTTGTAAAACTTTGTTTACAGCACCCTATTCCTAGTGCTGCATTTGGGAAGCACATATCTGGATGCTGAAGCACATAGAAGACTTTGAAATGAGAAAATGGGAATTTAAGACATTCAGGGAGGAGGAAATGTTTTTAGTTTTCAACTTTCAGTGCTTGGATTGTGGAGCAAAATTTAGTAAGCTGTGCTTAGTTGTCCCTTCAATTATTTAACTTCCCCTCCTGCAAATCCCAGTTTTCAGGCTCAGCTGTACCTCTGCTGCCTGTTGCCTTCAAACAGGCTCCTCCAAAGCCATTGTTTACTCAGACCTCACAGATGAAGGTAAGAGCAGCAAGGAGTGCTCTTGGTCTGTAAATAGTCTGTTGGTTCAGAGCTCGGTATGTCACTGGTGTGTTGGAAACGTTATTTTTACCTCTTGATTTCATCCTTCCTACGAATCAATCTTAGTCTGTTTAGGTTAACAAGCTTTTCTACAGCCTTGCAGGGGTTTGCAGAGTGCTGTCCTGTACAGCATTTTCACTAGGGTGTTTTGGCTGTGGCGAGGCAGAGCTTAGCTCTGCTATGGGAGCACTAGAAAAGCCCCAGAGACACCAGTGTCCACCATGTCTGGGCAGTGGCTTGGCACTTGTGCCCACCCCGCTGCTGCACCTCCTCTCCTCAAAACCTGGCTATTACTTATTTCTACTGTAAACCCATGAGCTGCTGGTTCCTATAGACATAGCAGGAGTGCTACGTGGAGATAGCCATTACATGTGCAAATGCATTTCTCCAGCTCCAGCTTTGTAGGGCAGATGTTGGCTTGGCGGAGGCCTCTGAGTACTCCTGTAACATAAATAAGCAGGAGTAGGATTTCAAAGCAAGCACATTTTTGACAGCCTCTTCACCCCTGTGTTTAGGGCCCGTGGATCTGGAGCCTGCAGCTGCTAGTTTGGTCTTGTTTCTAATAACCTCCTGGAGGTGCTTCTGAGCTGGTTCTTGCAGAGGGCTGAGGGGTTCATCGCGGTCAGATGGCATGGTTGTAGCAAAGACAGGACCCATGGCCTGAAAAGCATGAGATGTTTTCACAAAACGGGGTGCTCTGCATGAAGTCTCTGGTCGCAGGGTTTATGGTCAGGTGTCGTGGAGGGACAGCAAGGTCTTCTGGTGAGTAGCCTTAAACCAAATGGGCTGGGGCAGGGCTGTTGCACTCAGACAGCTGTGATCAGCGATTCCACCCAACAGCTGCCTCTGCTCTACCAGTAAAGAAAGAGATGGGGAAAAGATATATTTAATTTCCCCACCCTGAGAGAGAATTCTTTTCTTGAAAACAAATGTTCACCTGCAAGTCTGCAGCAGAGTGCAAAGTAAAGAATTCCTTACTCGAAGGCTTTGCAAAGCAGAATTGTTCTTTATCCATGTAATTTGGTAGTTTGGGGTTTTTTCTGTAAGTGAGTCTTAGTGGAGGCAAAGTTCTCTCTTTTTTTTCTTCCCTCTTGCTGTTGAGCCGATGGAGTTTGGTGCTCCCTAGGAAGGTGATAGCTGGGGGTTAGCACTGAATAATGCCCGTTGTTCCCCAGGCAGGAGGCTGTAGCCCTGAGCGTGGGGCTGTGAAGCTGTTCTGGTAACCCACCACAGACACGTATCTCAGTTTTCATTTTCACATCTCCCCAATCAGTATGTATAACTGTGAAGTTTTCCCAACTCGCAGCTCAGACGCTGTTTTCCTGATGCTCCTGCATGCCTCTCCCTCATCCCTCCCTTCCTGCTCTTCTTTCTTACTGACCTGTCTGCTTGGGACATGTATACAATAGCAGTCTGACAAATTAAATTGCTTGTACACAGAAAGATGAGGCCACTAGATGCTTAAACGCTGCATAAACTTCTTGGCTAGACCCACACTGACTGTTTTGACTCCCCCCGCCGAGCAGCCCTCATTGTATTGCATGAAAGGCAAATTCCATCCTGCGTGGCCCTTTCCAAACCTATTGCCCAACACTTTCACTATTTGTCATCAGCTGAAAATTATCTGAGTGCTGTAGATATCCACAGACACGGTTTGACTGTCTGTTCTATTACAAATTGCATCTGTCTATCAGAAGGATTTGGTTTTGCTGTTCCTGCTCACATGTGTGTGGGCTTCCCCTCATGGTGGGACTCAGCTGTGGTGCTGCAGCCCGGGCTCTGCTGTTCCTCTGGGCTCTGTGAGCAAGGCGAGCTGCCTCCCAGGAAGGCATCGGGCTACATGGGGTGATGGTACTGCGGGAGATCCACCCTGCAGACTCAGGAGCAGACAGTCTGGGTGCCACTGAGATGCCTTCAACCAGCGCTGTCTGGTGAGGGTACCCTGGGGGTGTGGAAGGCTCCAGCCAAGGCTTCTTTCTAGTTCCTGTGAATGGCATGCAGAGAGATACTGTAGGTAGATTTTCTTTAGGAAGGCAAAGAGCAGTGCCCATGGCCCATGAAAGCATGGATAAAGGCCCATTTGGTTGTTTTGGTAGCAACACAAACTGATGGCACATCAGGTTCAAGGAGAGGCCTCGTGTGAAGGGAAGGGCTTTTGCGTGTTTGGCTCAGTGCTAAGGCTGCAATATTCTGTTTCATCCAGAGGTATTTGTGAGTGAAGATGCAAATCCAAGGTGAAACTCAGTAACTGGTGAGCTCTTACTCACTGGAGGCCGTGCTTCAAAACAACGTGATTTGCTGGGGGGGAAAACCCAGCTCGATCTGGAGCCTTACAAGCACTTTGGTGGTTTAGCTGTCTGCAGCACTTGGGAAGTCGTCTGCTCCAGCACACTGACATGCTGGATTTTATTTTGTTTCATTTTATTTTATTTCCAAAACAACCCTTTGAGCGTGTTGGGCTGGAAGGAAAACTCGTAATAATTCTCTCTGCCAATGTAATTCAGCATATCTCTTGGTAGTGCTTTTGCATGCAAACTGGGAGGGTTTCTGACTAAAGGTGACCCATTAAAAAGATGATCTCTGATAAATAACTAGACTGGGGACTTGCAAGTTCTGGGTTCAATTACTTGCTTTGCTATAAGCTTCCTGTGACCTTGGGCGAGCTATTTAAAATTGCTCTGTGCCTCATTTCCCTTTCTGTAACAAGCCGGTGACAGCATTTCCCTTCCAGCCAGGAGTGGTGGCAGTGGGAAGGCAGTCTGTGCCCCTTTCCATAGCTGGTGTGTGAAAAGCCTGGATGGAGTAGGAAGCGTGGCCATCTCATGGGACTTTCTTCTGTTCTCCTAGGGAAAATAGAGCAGGATGATCTGTTTAAATGGTTTATAGGTGCCCAGAGAATATGCTTGGTGAGATGCTGGGGCTCCCTGCGTAACTACAGACATGTAGTAGCAAGGTGATTGCTCCTTGCGTGGAGCAAGGATGGAAAAGAGCATCTTTGAGACATGGAAGAAAATCAGGCCTTGTGGTGTTTGTGGGTGGGTAAAAACGCTCCTGAGGAATATCTGACTCGCCAAAAATAATGAAATACAGACATCTGTATTTCCCTGTGGTTATCTAGTTGGGTACAATGGCTTGTGCAGGCTGTCGAGAAGCACACCAAAGCAATTTAGCAGCAGAATGTAAATTGGGTCCAGCTCTTTCATCTTTGGTGTGAATATTTGTCGTATGAAGTTTTTATCACCTGTGCAAGAGGCACGGCCCAGCAGTTGGGAAAATCAATCCCTTTTGGACAGGAGCTTTGCTTTCATCTGTTCTGCCCTTCCCACAACTCCAAACCCTTCCCACTTCAAGGTATCTTATTACTGATGTGCTGGGTGGGATGCTGCAGCATGTGCTCTGCAGGGCAGGACAACAGGTTGGGGTTGCATCTGGACCCCAGGGGCTGTAAACCTTGGACTTTAGGTAGGTCTGATGGCTGTTCCCTCAGACTCTGTCTGTAGCTGGGAACCCTCCTGGAGTAAAACTGTCTTGAACAGCAAGCCTGGCATGGGTAAAAGGGAAGAAATCAGATTGTCAATATTGGGGATGTGGTATCTTCAGGCACTTATCCCCTCTAACTTTTCCCCTTATGTGGTTTGTGTGATCTGCACGCTGGGACAACACACGTTTAAGGCTGTAGATGTTTCCCTAATTTGTGGGTCTTTTAATCGTTCAGGCTGCTTTATGCATTGGGTAAAGTGAGCTCCAGACTGGCATGTGTGTGTATGGAAAATCACATGGACATATGACATCTAAGAGCCTTCAGAGTTGCCTCTTGGAGGATCCTAAAAGGGGAGGCTCAGCAAGCGTCCCTTGGGGATGATCTAAAATGCCATGGAAATAACTGCTGGCAGAGGAAGGGGGAGATGAGGAGAAGATGCCAGGCAACAAGGAGGACGCTAGCAACTATTTCCTAACAGAGATGGTTCCTGGTGAACGATTGCAGAATGCCTGTATGCTCTGGGGGATGGCAAATGGTGTGTTGCTCACTGTAACTTGAATTTCCTCCTGCAAGCAAGGCTGGGCTGGTGGGGAGCTGCAGCCCTGTGGGACCTTCCCCAGGATGGCAACTCGTGTAATGTAGAAGGTGTGGGGATCTCCTTCGCTAGCAGCTTTTCACCACTCACCAGCGCTTGCCAGGTGGTGATGAGGCTTGTGCCCCATTTTAGAATTGGGGGAGAGGAGGAAGGGTACAGAAGCAGCTGGCCCTGAATTTTGGTTGCTCCCCGTAGTGAATGCTGAGTTCTTTTGATGTGAAAGCAGATGGTCTAAAATAACGTCAAAAAAAAAGGGGCAATGTAGCTTTTCAGTGTTTTGGACAGTGCTGCAAACCACTTTCACAGCTGTCACTGTCAGGTATGTACAGTTTTATAGCATTAATCCAGGGAGAGTTCAGGTAATGAACCCTCTCGCTTGGCTGCTCTGCCTGGTCCTGGCCACTTGGGTAAGCAGCTTGACACCAGGATTCATGTGACTGAATTAAGAAAATTACTCTTGCGAGGTTTCACTGTGAAGCTGCCTTGTCTGCTTCTGACTTGACTGGAGACGACTCCTGCAGACTGTGAACGTTTCTTCCCCATGCTCCCCTGGTACTGGAGACATCTATTTGCTTAATGTGTTGTCGGCAGGTGATGATGGGCTTGTGTACGGAGGGAGTTCCCACTGTCCTGAGCTTTATCCACCGTGACACGCTGTCATTTTGGTGCAGTACCATTAAGATACTTCCAAGCCCGCTCTCTCCCAGCCCAAGCAAGAAGGGAGGTGTCTGGAGAACTGTGTTCTGCTGACATGGCTACGGTCTGGACTGCTGCCCTAGAAATGAAGTGCTCCATCACACCGTTACCAAGCCCCAAGCCAGCCATTCAGCCCCATTCCTGTATTTGCAGACTGCCTGCTGGCACGGCTTATATGTTATTTTTACATTATGGTTCCCTGCGCTGACTCCTCCTGCAGTGTAGTTTATCCTGCTGTTTTCTTAGTTATGTTAAGCAGAGTTAATACTATAAACTGTGCTGTTCACCCTAATGATGATGAATGTTTTAGACTGGTGTAATGAGACCACCCTTCATTTTTTTTCTGAAAAAGGAGGAGGAGGTCTGGCTTTCTGCTTCTCTGAGGTTATAACATAGGCCGCAATGCTTTTGGTGGTGTAAATTAGGAATATTTCTGTTATCCATGGTACGCTTTGCGATGAGAACTTTTCCACGTTATTCGAAGGGCTGGAAAATTTTAGATTCCTGAAGGACAGCTTTTCTCCAAAGGCTTCAAGTTAAATCAGCTCTAATGAAATGAAAGCCTTCAAATAGGCAAACTGATGTTTTCTTATTGATTCTTATTTCATGTCATTCCCTGGTTATTCCCCTGGAAGGGTGGTGTTCCCATCCTGCTGGTCCTGCACCCAGTCTTGTATAACCCACTCAATTGTTTGTGAAGGGTTGGATGATTTCAAGAGGGCAAAATGCAGCAGTCAGCTATCTTTTAAGCAACATGGTGATAGAAGACAAGCACACATCCTTTCCCTTTTTTCTCCCATCATTTCCCTTTATGTCACCTGTCTGTCTGTCTGATTTGGGCAAATAAAGCAGCTATTAGTAAATTCTATTTGCTGTTGTCAGAGGAAGGGGCAAAAAGTCCTGGAACCTGTCTACATTTATGGTTTGGGGTTTTTTTTCTTTTTTGATGAATTTATATGGATTTTTGAAAGAAATAAAAAGATCTCTGCAGCCAGAAAGCTGTTCTGTGTCCACGCAGCAGAAGGTCATAGGAAACAGGAGCTCGGTGCTGGTCGGCAGCTTCGCCTGCCTGGTGGAGAGCTGATGGAAACCCTCTGCTGGGAGTGGGGGTTGGCCCAGCTGTCTCCCTCCCAGCTTGAGTTGTTATATGTTTCTATGGCACCTGCAAAGGCCCCAAAATAGGACCCTGGGGAGCAGAGCCAGCAACGCAGCTCAGCAGTGGCCTTAATTTTGCAAAAGGAGCTGTGCAGAGCGATTTGGAAAGGCAAATGGTGTCATTCTTTCAAGACGAGCCAGCACCCGCTTGTGGGGACAAGACTGAGGGCTCCCATGTGGGCTGAGAACATGGGAGCAAGGCCCAAACGCATGGCAGGAGCCCTTGGAGTTGAGACGTTGCTGTCAAAACCCAGAGCTGCCGCCCTCCTCTGCAGGACTGTCCTGAGCAGGCAGAGAGCTGAAGGCGGTGAAGTGGCAGCAAACCTCTTTGCGCTTTTATGAACATAGGAAATACAAAATTATTTAGAAAACACAGCTAATACAGCTGTGTGAGATGTACTGGTGCCTTCACACCTGGCTGCAGGCACAGAAAGCAGAGATTTCTTCAGGTTGTAATTTTTGCGGGTGTATTTTAGAAGACTATGGCCAAGACCTGAAGATAGGTTTGGTATGGCTTGGCAGTAATTGGGCAGTGTTTGCATAATGATGGTGATTTCCTTGTTCTTACTCCCTAAATTTGGTTTACAAGACCATGCTGCAATGTAACTTAAAGCTGTAAGTATTTGTCTGTGTTGGCAGTTGGAAATGTAGTATTAGCTGTGACTCTTTACAGAAATAATTATTCAGTGTTGGAGCTAAATTGAATAATATGGTGGTGTTTGTATCTTAATCTTCCAAATAGCGCTCTTAAGATCGCTACATTGATGTTTGAAAGGCTTAAAAATAATAAATTCTATTGTATAGAGCTTTGAATACAGAGTAGAGGCTTAGTAATTGCTGGCAGTTCACGGGCAGGCTCGCTAACGCATGGCAAGGAAGCAATTCTCCCAGCGTGCTGCAATTTTTTAAATATGTCCTCATATCAAGGCCTTGTGATCCACAAATTAAGGAGTACGTCAATATTTTGAATAAAGGCTTGCAGGAGACCTCAGTCCACAACCCCAAACCTTTTACTTGGGCTGTCGTACTGTTGTAAAACACCTCTTCTCTTCCTCATCAATCTGCTGAAAGCTCTTTCCATCCCCAGCCTATGGGTAGGTGGAGCGGGTGGTGGGCTTGTCTTGCAGTGGAGAGCTGAAGTCCTGAGCCCATGTCCCATGTAGGAAGGTAACAACCCAACTCCCAACCTTCTGCTCTTCACAGGAAAGGGAAAAAAAGCCAAATACTTGGTGATTTATTTTTTTAATGGTGTTCAAAGATTGAGGTCCCTTGGGAATTGAGTGTCAAAGGGAGCGTTCTGAAAGCAGGGATCTGGCGCTGCTGATTTCTCTCCAAAGTTGTCTATGGTTCCCCTGCATCCTTGTGCATGAGTTTTTAAATGAGGAGTTGCAGAGGGCAGCTAAAGCAAAGGCTGGTTAGAACAGCAGGCACTATTTAAAAAACAAACATAAAAACCAGGAGAGGGAGAGGAGGAGAACATGATTTGTTTATCACGACTGTACTTGAAACTAGTTTTAAATGCTTGTCTTCTGAGAGTAAGGAAATTCCTTTAGCTTCCAGCAGTAAATAACTGGGATGCTTTCAGCTCACAGCTGAGCTACAGAGAATGGTGAGTTTTCAACTAAAAAAATCACTGTCTCTCCAGTAAGGACGGTTCATTCCAAGTGTCACTAAACAGCTGGAGGAAGAGAAGAGTCCTGACGAGCACGGTTCATATCACAAATAACCCTTGAACTTTGTTCTGTATCTCTGCGTACTGTCCAGAGTGGTTTGACAAATGGTTTTGAACAAACACTGTTTTCAAACTCAAGAGCAGATGACAAGGATTGTGTTTGGCTGGCAGGAGCGCGATTTGGACTCCTGGATCTTGCCCACAGAGATCTTGAATGAAATCTCAAATGCATTTTTCTCTTACCATCAGTCCTAAAGGAAACCGTGAGTATTCCAGAGAAAGGGAGAAGGTTGTCCCCTATGAGCACTCTGGGATCAGTGGATGAGGGTTTGGTGGTAGGAATGATGTAGTTCTCCATGCCTGCTCTTCTTGGCAACCAAGTGGTGGAGCACCTGATGTTAGCTGTGGTGTGGGGGACTTCTGAAGCTTGGCTCCTCATCTGGCATATCCCAACCAAGGGTTTGGCCGTTAGGTTGGTGAGCTCTCTTAATGGTCTGCCCTTCTCTATGCCAGCAGGACCTATTGGGGAGTGGGGACTTCTGGAAGCCTGTCATTTATGTAGGTACTAAAAAGGAGCTGGGCTTTTTTGGGAAATGGTGTTCCATCAGGAGGAACGGAACACTTGTCAGTGTGACCATATGCTTCTGAAGTTCTTGTGGTTCAACGCTGTAGGCCAGGGTATTGTCCATTTAAGGCAATGGAAGAAACCCCCGTGCTACTGTTGCAGAGTAGGTCTGTGAGCCCTAAGCACCAGGACCAAATGGTAGTTCTAGAATTAGATGGTGTCCCTGATTTCCCTTTTCAGTCTGAAGTGGATGCAGCATTCTTCACTTACAGTCTCAACTGTTGTGTTGCATTGTTGTATAGAGTTGAACATCTGCCCCTTCCAGCCACAAAAGTGGCTGTGTTCCAGCAATGGTTGGTTTCTTTCTATTCAGGGATCTGCCGAGGCCTGGAAAAGCTTGAGTATTAGGCATGACATACTCTCAACTGCTGCAGATGCCCTTGGCTCCCCTCCTCCCAACATCTGCAAGGCCAAAGTTGGCCATTTTGGTTTGTCCATGCACCATACATAGCACAGTAAGACCCTGGCCTTGCCAGCTGCTGCTGCTGAACAGCAAGTAGGGCCTCACCAGAAACCTGTCCATCCAATGCCAAAATCATCTGTGCTCCCACCCTCTACAAGAGGGAAGATCTGTCTGCAGCTCTGTAGGAAAGATCTGTTGGCAGCTTCTCTTTTTCATTAGAAATGGTGGGGATGCTAGAGCAGAGCAGGGGGAGAAGGTGCAGTTCCACACGGGTCTCCCAGCCCAGTGTTTCTTTTCCCCAGCATTGTGCTGGTGACTGGCATTCGCTTGGCAAAAGCCTTTTGAATATTCATGTGGTTTACGGGAGATGAGAGCATGGTAGCTCCTTGTAATCAGCTTGGGGAGGGGAAGCAAGTAACACTGCCTTTTTCTTGCTACTTGTGCTACTTGAACTCTCTCAAATGCACACTTCACACGGATAAATGATTGCAGACCTCAGCCTACCTAACAAGCCTGCTCTTGTAAAGCAAAAATTATAGTGTCTGCATACTTGCCATGCTCATTCAAAAGCCCATTCCTCATTAACATCACTTTATACGTATTATTGCAGCTCGAAATGCCATTCCTCTTCTCCCCACCCATTTCCTTGACTGGCTGTGACATACAGGAACTACACCCAGTGCTTAACTCGCCTCTCCTGACCTTTTGTAACTTGGCTCCAAACTCCTTTTTTTGGGTCTTTTGCAAAACACTCTCAGAAGGGAAAAATCCTTTGTTAAAACACAGCCAACTCCTGCCTCAACGTGGAACAGTTTGTTCTGCTAAAAGAATGAGCCAGTTCAGTGAGCAGAAAAACATTGCCATAAACCAGCGGACTCAACAAGCTGCAAAAGCCATCGGCTGCTCTCAAGGTCTGAAAGGACGACTCTGAAGCAGCATCCACGGGGGAGGAAAGAAAAAAATCCATGATCCCGACCTGCCAAACCCCATTTCCTTGCTTTCAGCCGAAGTATTTTGCAGTTGTCTTTTTGGTTATAGCAACTGTAAGTGGGGGAATGGGAGCTGATGCCGAGCCAGAACGTAACGCAGCGTTCGAAGCTAGCATATTGCAAAAGGGCATGGTGGATGAAGTAATCAAAAAATGCTCAGCTGGGAAGGGGCTGCAGCACTGTAAGTCTTCAGTCTGTGTTGCAGATGGGCTCCAGCACCCTGTGCTTGCTGTCTGGTACTATTTAGTAGCTTGGTTTTGTCCGTCTCACCCACATCTCATTTTAAAGGTCTTTATTTCCCTGGAATTGCTGCGGGTCTGTCCCCTACATGGCTTCTCGGTAGCTGGTGATCTGCCTGTCTTCAGGAAGTGTTTCTTCATTGCTCAAGGGACTCGGATGCTCGGTGAGAAAACTGCGTGACCCTCTAGCAGGCTTTGGGTTTGTGGTTCTGCAGTGGGATCATTTTGGTGCTGGTGTGAAAGCTGATGCTGGTTTTCTTCTAACAGTAAATTTGGTGGTAGCATCTAGAGCTGTGGTTCCTGAATTTGGGGTAATGGCCCTCAAATAGGGTCACCCATATATAGAGGTGGGTGTGCAAACCTGGACATGGGGTTGTGAGCAGAAGTGCTTCAGAAACACGAGCTCATGGTACTCATTTTGCTTGGGGATCCAGTAGTCTTTACTCTGAGCTCCCTGATAGTTATTTGTCATGGAGACAGTTCAGCAATTGCAGATATTAAAAATACAAAGAAGTATCTTTTAGGTGTAACCTACCCCTTTTCACATGCATTCCAATGGGCTGCACCTGCCAAAGCAGATCTTGCCCTACCTAAATGGTGATGCTTGATACTAAGCATTAAGTGTGGGATTGCAAGGTATGTAGCAAGTCCAAGTGTGGTGTGGCATGGCAGGACGTTACTGACCTGCAGTCACAAACAGCTCCCTCTGAGAGTGCAAGCAAAATGAAAACCTGCTAGAGAAAGCACAAGGGGCTGAAATCAGAGCTTTTGTGCATTTATAAGCATGACCAATGTTCTCATACTGTCCTGTTCAGGCACAAACTGCCCTGCTGGTATTCACCAGCTGAGTGAGAGGTGATGGGAGACCCAGATATGGGTGAGCTGAGGGACTTCTTGAAACTCCGTTAATGCTATCTGGTGTCCTCTGCTGGTAGCGTTAACCTCGGAGCCGGCCCTGTGGTTATCTGTCTGCTGGACCTTTCCCTTTGGGGGAATGCCAGGAGTGTTTTGCAACATGGACAAAATGTGAGGATTGGAGCTCTAGAGGTGGGTCCCTGTGATGCTGGGACTGTGAACCCTGCTAAGGCAGTGTAACTCGGAGCAAATCTGTAATGAAGCCTTTATGCCAAAAGAAATTATTACTTTTTTTGGAAGATGTTAGTGGTATGATTGCATAACATTTGTTTTGTGATTAATCAAATGGATGAGAGGAAAAGCAGTGAGTGAATTAATGTTAGTGATATTCAAACAGAAGCATGCAAAGCTCCAAGGAATGGTCAGTGGTTTTGTTTTGAAGTGCATTGGGTGGGGGGGGGTTATTCCTGACATTCTCCTGAAATACAGCACGCAGGCTCATCTCTAAGGGGGGCACATTGCCAATAGTCTAAAGGTTATATTATCCTAGTGACCTATTTTTATACTCTAACCATGTTCTGTTTCAGCCGCCCCTTTCCAGCCTTCCATCTCACTCAGTTTTGTGCTCATCTGAAATAAAAGCGGAGATAATTACCATTAGTCCCTGAGCGCCAAGGCTGCGAGCCAGCCTCTACCCAGGTAACGGCGGCAAGGGCGAGTTGCTGCTGTTATGGAAGCATGAGAGCAATCCGAAAACACAGCTCGTAGCTGGGTGACGACACGGAACGGGGCGATGAGGAGTGTTGCGAGGCAGAGGAGAGAGGCCTTCTCTTAAAGGCAGATTTTAAATGGAGAAGTACAGCAGTTTGTAGAAGGGCGAAATTTTAATGAATAGCTCTGTTTAACTCGCCTAAATGGAAAAGACGCTTTTCTACTCTAGGCCTGCCAAGTAATGGAGAATGAATACGATTGTTCGGTCAGCCGGCTCCCACTGCCTTTAGACTGCATCCGCATTTTCAAAGCCAGGCTTAAGCTACAAAGCACCCTGACCAGTCAACATAAAGAGAAATTGTTTCTTAGTACAAATGTTGACTATGTGATGCTGCTTGAAGCTTCAGACTGCTGAAATTGGTGCGTGTGTTTGTACATTTGTGCAGTGCGTAATAATAAGATTCGAAGAGGCTTTTGTTGCCTGCGTGGCTTCTCTCGGGTTGCAGTTATTTTATTGCTGGTTCTTTTCCTCCTTCTTGTTGAGAGCACCTGAATTTTGAGTGCCTGCAGTGTTAATGACGGAGAAAATCTCATTGACTCTTCATTCATAGGAACTTGCAGTCCAGTACAGGGTTAAATCCCAGAAGAGTTAAGTGTGTCACCCCTTGGTCTGGGTTCTGGCTGGCAGATAAGTGACAGCCCGATTTATGCTACAGGTGCCATGGGCATGGTGTGGAGATGCACACCACTTACTGGGAGCCAGGGTGATGCTCAGCTGCTGGCATTTTTAGGCTGCTGGAGACGGTCCCATCCCATGACTTCCCTTCCAGCTGCAGGCTTTGCAGAGTTACCCAGGAGGATGGCAGGACCCCAGCTAGCCGGGATGCACGGCCACAGTCCGGGAACAGAGGAGCTCAGCTCTGCCAAAGCTTGCCTTTTCTTCTCTGTTACAGAGCCATGCTGGTGCAGCTAAAAGGGAGGTCCTATCTGCACCCAGGAATTTGGGATTTGCTCTGGAGAGGTGGGCTGTTCCCTCTTAACTGTGTCTGTCCACAGGGATGTAGCCTGGAGAGGTCTTTGCAGAGTTGGGGGAACATGTCCATCCATGCAGTGTGTCCCTGGGATGGATTAGCAGTAGCTGCCCTGTTCCTGGCAGGGGACTGAGTCCTCCGAGCTGCTGCATGCCCTCTCTCTGTGAGTTGTTATGCTTTTGTTTTAACCAAAGGCAGTGACTGCAAGTCCATGGTGATGAAACCCAGGTGAGAGCTGGTGTGGGTCAGCATCTGTCTGGGGAACAAGGCTTTGCCCATCTCACCCAGGTCCGGAGGCTGAACGAGTCTCCGGCCTTCCTCTCTTCTGCCAGCCCACACTGGGCATGTTTTGGCAATGAATTAATAAAACTTTTATATGGCTCCTCATGAGCAGACTCCAAATGCAGAACAAATGTTAATGCCTATCCAAAAAGGAAGAGTCCTGGGACTGCCCATGGCTGGTAACAGGGGCAGCCATGGAGCTGTGCCCCACGTACGCCCGCACTCGCTGCTGCGTGGACCTGGTTTTCCTCCCCTCCCAGCACCCATGTCAGTGCACCCAGTCACAGGCTACCGAGCTGGCACCCAGTGCTGCCCGGACCAAATTGAGTGTCTGCTGTGCTGGGGGCAACCTGCTATGAATCACGGTGGGGTTTCCCTCATGGATGGTTGGTGGTGGGCAGGGGAAGGCGGATCAGCTCTCGGATCAGGGTGCTGCAGACAGCACCCGTGCATTGGTGCTGGACACAGAGATCTTTTATTTACTGGTCTGTACTTGCTAATTACTGGTGGGGAGCTGGGAAGTCATTTATGAGCTTCCCAAAGACAGACAGGTATCTTCTGAGCCTGGCTGGAGGTAGAGCCTAAAAGGGAAAGACAAAAATTCTCAAAAGTCAACTTGTTTTTCCTCCTTTGATTTATTTTTTTCCTCCTCTTTTTTCCCCCCGGCTATCGGCCGGGGCCTGCAGTGTTTCAGCTTAAAAACAAACCACTATTATTTGAAGTGCCAATATTGTGCTTGGCTTCATATGAGACACAAACATCAACTTTGTCTCTGACCTGGCGAGCGTGCCTGCCTGCCTAGCAGGCACCAAAAGTGTTGAGAAAACTGTTATTTTACTTCTATTTTGATGCTGATATATTTTTAATTTCATTATTTATTTTAACTGAGCATTTACTCTTTAGCAGAGCTGCATCAAACACCAGAGCCCACAGTAGAGGGTGCACCCATCCTACGTGTGTGTGTTGGGCACCCAGGACATGGCTGGGCTGGGGACAGAGGAGGGCGAGTATCCCATTGTCTCCGTGTCCGGGTGGCAGGACCAGAGCTGCTGTGCCTGGCTGTGCGCTGCCTGGCCGGTGATGCTGCCTGCTGGGTTTTCTGGTGGTTGTTTCTAGGCGAGGTTTGCAAAAGGTCACAAAAATTAATCTGCTAACTGGGGACCTTGGCACTGCGCAGAATGAATGTTTTGCATTAACAACCTAACTCATTAATTCACTGAAACATTTAAAACCAAACCAGTTACGTCCAGCCAAGCTGGAAAAAGCTGAAAGTTCATACTCAGCAGTGCAGATTTTGAAACCTCCCTTTGTTAATCTCTGCAGAAGTAAATTTTCTGAAATTGCTAAGCTCACTTTGACCAGTCTCAGCTTTGTTTTCCTCGGCAAAGCTGCTCTGCAGTGTGTTGGTGGTGTGTACTGGACCTGCTGGTGGGGACAGGAAAGCTCCTGTGCTGGGGAGGTAGGAGGGCTGCTATGGGGAGCATTGCAGGAGGAGAGTGCTCATAGCACCGTTGCAGGTTTTGGGCTGTCTCTAGCAGAAATGCTGTGCTGTTTTCATGATTGGGATCCTGGATTTCACAGTTTCTATCTTCCTCCTCTGTTATTATTTCCTGAATTGCTGTGGTTGAAGCCAGAGCCTAGTGCAGCTCACGGTGCTCCTTGTATTTGGGTGTAAGCTGAAGACAGGTCACTGGCGTGTGGCTGCCTGCACAAAGGAGATGGGCAGAGCCAGGCAGCCCAGCCAGTGGGTGGCCACCAACCTTTAGCCATAATGTTGTGACAGCAACATAAAACCGCATCTACCAGTGGAGCACAGCTTTCCCATGGTGATTTTTTAAACTGTTTTAATTCAAGAGCTGTGCAGATGAGCAATCAGGGCCTCACATGAAGGATGGGGGACCACAACCCAACCCATGTCATTCCCCTGGCTTGGTGCCTCCCTGGTGCAAGGGCCGGGCTCGTCCTTGTCACAGGGGTGTGCAGAGCTGCGTCACTGTTGGGTGAGCGAACACACGTCAGCCCCAGGGCCAGTTCCTGATGCTTTAGATATGGGAGAAACGTACCCCCAGCCACGTGTGGGCTGGGATCCCACCTGCCCAAAGGAGCCATTGGGCTGCCTTTCCTTCCAGTGTGAGTTCCTCTGGGAGCATCACTGGGACCAAATCGGTTTGACCCTGCTTTAAGTCAGTTTTCCCTCAAATTTCAACAGCAGTGGCAGGTTTAGGTGCACAGGTCATTTGACCTGCTTGCTCTGGTACCTTGTTGTTAAATTAGCAGGTATAAATTAAATAGGAAACATGAATTTAAGTACAGTCTCTTCATCTTCCTGGCTGCCAGCTTGCTAGTGCATTCAGCTAATGTCTCTGCTTCAGTTAATCATAAAATAATACACAGGAACTAGTTATTCACACATGGCTGTACAGGTTGGTCTGAGGCATTTGCAGTGGTGATATACTGAGCTTCTTGTAAGGCTGGTGTTTGATTGGTTAATTTTTCTGTCATTAATTTACCTTATCCATTGAAACAGCCTCACTTACTTTAATGACAGAGAAATCGGTGACTTATCCGTTCTGTTCTATATTAGTGGTGTATTAAAGTATTAGTGCATTCCAGAAGGTGAGCAGTGAATAAAACATGCTCTGAACATGGGGTTATGCAACTGTTCCATGGAAATGAAATGGACAAACAGTACACTTGATTATTTTTTTTTTCCCCAGTAAATTGGCACAGTGATTCACTTCCAGCTAAATTTGCAATCTGTGTTCTCAGGTGGCATTAATATCGGAGCCCCAGCAGGAGAGCTGTGGCTGCTGGGGCCACTTTGATTGCATTTTTAACAAAAGTTGTTGGAGAGAGCGCGGCGCTGGATGCAAATGTGCGGGTAAATGAAATGCAGAGCTTTTAGGCTCTCTGTAGGTGGGTCAGGTCACTGGCATTTACCCAAAATAACAGTGATGGCGTGCTCAGGAGAGGCACTCTGTTAATGTGGCACAACGGGGGTCTTTGTGTATCTCCGTTGCTCTGTATCAAGTTTACTCTCTTGACAGATGAAAATCATCTTTTTGCTATCTTGTGACTCCAAAAACACTGAGTGAGGTCCGTCTGGGACTCGGGCTGTCTCAGTAATGCAGACTTTGGAGCTGGATCTCTATCGGGAATTTGCTGGAAATGAAAAAGCTTGCAGAGGGCTCAGCAGTTTCTTCCTGACCTGTGCTAGAGCTGCAGAATAAAATGAAATAAGAATTCACTTTTACTGTTCCTTCCCTGACACGAAGCTCCTTTCAGCCTTTAAAGCTGTATTTTGTAGCCTTCAGGCTGGTCTGACTGTTTTTTTTCCTAATTGACTCGACTTGGAAAGGTCATCACACTCTGCTAGATTGTGTAATATTTAACTTAGCATCAAAAATGAGGATCTTGGGATTGGTGTCAAATGGACGCTGTTCCCCGCTGAATAGCACGGCCCATTCATAGTCATCCAAGTATTCAACTTGCTAATGCTAATGAATAACTTTCTGGCCCTCTGCAGAGGGAAAGACTAACCACGAAAAGGTGGGATGAGAGTGGAATAAGCAGGTATTGAAAGCGTGCAATTTGCAGCGTCTAAATCCAGATCACAGCTTTAATACCTTTTTTTTATTTATGGATTTTTTAATAAGAGTTATAGTTTCTAGCTTCTCACAGAGCTTTAGCATAGCAAACAGTCTGTTTTGATGCCAAGTTCAGTGATGACTAACACTATTTACAGGACTGTTTTGTAATCTCAGATCAGCCCACATTAACGGGAAGTTACGTTTTCCCATCAGTCTTTTAAACGGTGCCTGAGAGTTGCCGAGGCCAGTCGGCCATTGAGGCTGTCCTGTTTGGAAAAAGTTATGTCAGCTTTCAGAACAATATAAAATAAAAATTGTAATGAAGTTGGGGAGGTCAAATTGTACTTCCTCCATTTGATTTTTTGTGTTAGGACGTCTCATTCCTCTGCTCTAAAAGCTACCGACAAAAATAAGCAGAGGAGGTATTGCATAAGCACCACGAAGTCATTTGCCCGATCTGCATTTCTCAGTGCATGAGATCAGCTCCGAATATCTGATATGAAAAAGCTACTGGCGCACAACCGCTGTAACTGATAGGAGTTACCTCTGTGAGTCATCTGGTAGGATGGTAAGTTGGTCTTTTTTTTTTTTTAGTTCAAGTTTTTATGAGTGTTTTTATAAAGCTCCATTGCTGTTACTGTAAATCCCGGGAAAATCTGGCACAGTCTTTGTAGTATGAATCAGCACGTCCATATGCTTCCAAGTGACCTTGCAATCTGGAAAAATCCCATTTTGTCCATGTTTAAAAGAAAAAAAAGTGGAGTTGCTGCACGAAAGGTTGACAGAGGGGTTAAGGCAGAGATGTTGATCCCTCAGATGTGCTGCCTTCCCTCTCGCTGGGACTGTCACCAGGCAAGTGGCTCCTGGTGCTAGCCGCAGCAGACAGCTTTGCTGCCCCAGGTCGTGATCTCGGGCACGGAGCACCCGCTCTGCAGATGGTGAAGCTCCATCAGGCCGGGAATAAGGTTGTGGGTGATGTCCTGGCCTTCCACAGGCTGGAGCAGTTCAGGAACGGCTTTAGCTTTGGGGGAAAAAAAAAAGATAAAATTTACTACTTTCTTTTTTTTCTCTTTTTATTCTTTTTTTTTTTAAAGTGACAGATCTCTGGTCCCCCCAAGCCCAGCAAATCTGGTTTATGTTGCAAAGAAATTACAGTTTCTTAGGAAGTGCCCTCAGTGCACTGAGTTGTGTGAATGCCAAAAGCTGCGACGGTGATGGGAGGGGAAGGCTGAGAGCCAGGAACATGTGTGCAATGCTGCCCTTGAGTTGTGGGGCCTTACCTTCTCCTGCAGCTCCAGACAAAGACTCATGAGATGGTATTAAAACAGCAACAAAGTGTGGGAGGGAACCTCACAAATGCTTTTCAGGCTGGCCGGGGGGGGGGGGGGGGGGGGGGAAAAAAAAGAGACATGCAAGGAGAGAGCGAGAGGGAGAGGGGAGGTGGCTAAAATACATAAATACATGGACCCAGCTGCAGCCTCCTTGCTCCCTGCAGCAGAGCTCCAGGCATCTCTGCAGGTAGAGGCCTTTGGCACGGGCATGGTGCTTTGAGCTGCCCAGAAACTTCCCGACAGCATGGCTGGAAAATGCTGATTTTTGAAGAAACTGAATTATTCTGTGAGGAATGTGTTGGATTTTTCGTCAGGTTTTTCTAATGGAAAGCAGACGGCTTTCCCAGGGTGACCCTGCCTGGTATCGCCTCCTGTGTGCTACTGAGCTGGGGGCCCGGGTGCCCAGGGAGCCCAGACACCGCTCTTACTGCTGAAACAACAGCGATGGGTCTTGGTAGGGCAGGGTGAGGGGAAATTTTGGTGGTTATCCTCCTCAAATGAGAATTTCAAGCAGTCTGTAAAAGAGGCATGTTTGTGTGTTTGTTTTTAAACAGGTACTTCACAGGTTGTATGTGTGAAAATACAGTAAATCCTTGGTTAACTTAAATTTTTCCAGTGAAAGAGACTGAAAATAATTTATTGAGTGAAACGGTTAAATACCACAACAATTGTGCTTTGTCTAATGCCAAGGGAACTAACTCCTCCTCCCTCTCCTTGTCCTCAGGTTCAGTGGCAAATATGAACATTTGTCAACATTTGACAACAACTCCTTGGAACATCATGAATTTGCTGGAATCTAGACCACAGAGCACTTGCAATAGCGCTTTTTAAAATTTGAATTTAATTCAAATGAAAGGAAAATAATCATCTGGATCAATTGTAGTGATGGCTAGCAAAAGAAAATCCACAACTCCCTGCATGATACCAGTAAAAACACTGGTGCTTCAGGAGACTGAACTGAACGCTGTAGAAGGTGATTGTGAAGGAACGCAACAAGATGCTCCTGCGGAAGGGCCAGCAGCCAGTGATGCTGGTGCCAGTAACAGTAGTAACGGAGCATTGTCTAACGGGCACCGCGGCATTGCTGACAGTGACACTTATATCTGCAAGTCTTGTGACTTTGGATCTCAAGACGTTCATCAGTTCTTTGGGCACTTGGACTCTGAGCACTTAGACTTTAGCAAAGACCCTGCGTTTGCATGTGTTGTGTGCAGCTTTCTGGCAAATAGCCATGAAGGGCTCTTGCACCACAATGCAGAGGCACACGCCGGCAAAACGACCTTCATCTGGAGGGTGGCTAAGCAGGACAATTGTACAACTGTGGAGCAAAGTCTCTGTGAGGCTGCCAGCAGCCACGACCTTCCGGGAGAGGTCCCGGAAGAAGGGGTGGACAGCCAGTCTGAAATTATCATTACCAAAACCCCCATCATGAAGATAATGAAAGGTAAACCTGAGGCCAAAAAAATCCACACGCTGAAGGAGAATGTGTCAAGTCAGTTGGGCAGTGAGTCGGAGGTGAAAGACGGAGAGCATTCATTCCCGAACGAGTCTGTGCCAGTCAGCCAGCCCACAGCAAGTTCAACAAAATCATCTCATATAGTGAATGGCTCCATCATAGGGAATGTGCCTGTTCTGCAGGCGGGTGTTGCACAGCTTGTGTCTCTGCAGCAGCAACCCCCGTTACATCAGCAGCTACCTACGTCCAAGTCCCTTCCCAAGGTGATGATCCCCCTGAGCAGCATTCCAACGTACAACGCAGCCATGGACTCCAACAGCTTCCTCAAAAACTCTTTCCACAAGTTCCCCTACCCCACAAAAGCTGAGCTCTGCTACTTGACTGTGGTGACAAAGTATCCAGAAGAGCAGCTGAAGATCTGGTTCACTGCCCAGAGGTTGAAGCAGGGCATCAGCTGGTCACCGGAGGAGATTGAAGATGCCAGGAAGAAGATGTTCAACACCGTTATTCAGTCTGTGCCACAACCCACCATTACAGTTTTGAACACGCCGCTGGTTGCAAATCCCGGGAACGTCCCCCATCTTATTCAGGCGACTTTACCAGGCCACGTGGTGGGGCAGCCCGAGGGGACGGGGGGGCTGCTGGTCACACAGCCCATCATGGCAAATGGATTGAAAGGCACCAGCTCCTCCTTCACCTTGGCGGTGACTTCTGTCCCCAAGCCACAGCCGGCAGCGCAGCATGGCACGGTGAGCTCCAGCAACACGTCAGGGGTGAAGGTGGTCAACAGCGGCCAGTCGCTGCTCACCGCCTGCCCGACCATCTCCTCGCAGACCTTTCTGGATCCCAACATGTACAAAACCAAGAAGTCCCATGAGCAGCTCTCGGCCTTGAAAGGCAGCTTCTGCAGAAACCAGTTCCCTGGCCAGGCTGAAGTCGAGCGGCTGACAAAAATCACTGGCCTGACCACCAAGGAGATTCGAAAATGGTTCAGCGATCGGAGGTACCACTACAGGAATGTGAGAAGTGGCCGGGCCGCCTTCCCTGGAGACAGCGCTCTCGATTCCTTGCCCGAAATAACCTTTGACGTCCCACCGAGAGGAGCTGAGCCGCCCCGCCAGCCATGCCGGCCCCTCACCACCCACCGCGACGGCAGTCATGGCATCAGGCGCCTGACTTTACGCCAACCAAGTACAAAGAGCGGGCGCCAGAGCAGCTGAAGGCCCTGGAGAGCAGCTTTGCCCAGAATCCCCTTCCTGCGGAAGAAGAGGTGAACCGCCTGAGGGGGGAGACGAAGATGACTCGGAGGGAGATCGATAGCTGGTTCTCGGAGAGGAGGAAGAAGAAGGTGGCGGAGGAAAATAAGAAGGTGGAGGAGGCGGCTCGGCAGGAGGAGGAAGAGGCAGAAAATGGCGGTGGGGAAGGGGAGGACTCCTCGGATGAGCTGAGGGCTGCGAGTGAAAATGGCTCAGTTGATGCCTCTGGCAACAACACAAGCTCTGAACGGAAGGTGAGTCCCATCAAAATCAACCTGAAAAACCTCCGAGTGACCGAGTCCAACGGCAAAGGTGAGTTACTGGGACCCGGTGCAAATGAGAAAGGGGACGGGAGCTCCAGCTGGCCACCCGCCCCTCCAAAAGCCAAACTGAACTTTAAAAAAACGGCCCAGCAGCGGCATCTGCTGAAGCAAATGTTTGTGCAGACCCAGCGGCCCACAAACCAGGAGTACGATGCCATCGTGTCCCAGACGGGTCTGCCACGGGCCGAGGTCATTCGCTGGTTTGGGGACAGCCGGTACGGCTACAAGAACGGGGAGTTGCACAGCCGGTACGGCTACAAGAACGGGCAGTTGAAGTGGTATGAGAACTACAGGCGGGGGGTCTTCCCCCCGGGGCTGATGGAGGTCAGCCCCGCCAGCCAGGAGGTGCTGGAGGACTACTATGAGAAGCACAAGGGGCTGCAGGAGGAGGACCTGCCTGGCCTCTGCGAGCGCTCCCACCTCAGCACCCAGCAGCTCAAGGTGTGGTTCGCGATGAAGGCGGAGGAGGAGAGCAGGGGCACCATTCCCGAGGAGGCCGGCGAGACAGCGGGAAGCCGGAAAGGGCCGTGCGAGGCTGGCTCGGAGGTGTCAGAGAGCAGCGAGTCGTGGGAACCGGGCAGCCAGGAAGGCAACGCCGGGACCCCTGATGCCCCTGGCCCACCGCTGGCCGCACGGCTTGGTAAGGCCTCTGCCTTGGGAGGGTTTGGGCGAACATGGGGCACTGAGCGTTTGCCATTTGGGAAACTGAGGCTTTAGGAGAGGGTTTAGTGTCCAGTCTTGCTGTTTGAGACCTAACTGCTGAAGTGGTGAGGAAACTCCCTGGGGTCAGGGAAGGAGGATGAGGAGGGTCCAGCAAGATGCTGCAAGTGCTGTTGCCTGCCCACCCTGTCTGCCTTGGTCACTGGATGCTGACTCCACTCTGAAGCCAAATTCTGGCTTTATTTTAAGCCTGAGTAAAACCAGTGGTTTTAGTGTCTGGTCCCTTTACCCCTGTCCTGGGGGAAGGTGGCCCTTGGGTTTATTTACGAAGGGGATGGATATTTGGGAAGAAAGTATGGCTGCTCTATCCTTTGCCACTGGCTCCTTCCATGCCTCCCCTGGCCTCCGGCAGCAGACCTAAACCCTGCCTGCCTGCACAGACAAGATTTCCTCCCTTCCCTCTTCTGCTGCCAGCTCTCCAGATGTGAGTATCCTTGTTTGGCACAAGGCAAGACATGGATGGTGAAGATGGAGGCTGCAAGAGGGAGAGGATATGGAGGACTGTTGTTTATAGCTGCTCCTCCAGGACGCATGCTTGAAAGGCCTGTGTGTGTATGCGCACACATGTGGAGGAGACAAGAGGTGGTTTCCAAGCCCTCCGTGGGCTCTTCAGAAATGCAGCTGGGGGCTGTTTCCTCCCTGGCAGCGTTCCCAGCAGATGGGGATGGCCGAGTGCTGGCTCTGTCCTGCCACGGGCTGTGCAGCCCCTCTCCTGCTCCACGCATGCAGCCCCTTGATGCAGCTGGGCAGCTGAGATCTTCCCCAGCCCCACTGCCTTGCTTTGGAGCCTCCCACACACTTCTGCCATGGCTGCAGGCCTTTAAAAACAAATAAGTAAAAAAAAAAAATCCACTAAAATTCATTGCTTCCCTCCTCTGTGTAATGTGGAGGAGATGGAGCGTGAGTTTGAATGGGGCCCTGCCCCTCTTGCAGCTGAGAGGCCTGGATGGGCGCTGCCCCGTGCACTTTGCTGTGGAGGTGTTGCAGTGGGAGCGGTTTGGGGAAGGGTGGTGGACCAGCTTTTGTGCCCATCCCAGGGCAATGGCTGTGCCCCTGCTGGCACCCTCTGAGCATGGCTTTATGCCACCTGGAGCGAGGTAATCCCATCACACCTTGTGGCACAGAGGCAGGAGGTGTTTGGTGAGGGTGCACAGCTTTGGACTGCTGCGGGGCCAAAGCCCAGCTCCACTCCTGTGAGGATTTTGGGTTTCCTGGCCCCTCTGAGTGGCGCTGGCTTACCTCTGCAGCTGACTCTATCATGGCTCCCAGTTTTGCCCATCCCAAGGCACTCCTGCACCCCTTCCTTCCCACCCAGCACTCCACCTGGGTTTCAGGCCCCTGTGGTGATCCAGAGCATCCCTTACACTTCTGTTTTCTTTCAGAAACAGACTGAAGTCAAACCACGAGCCCTGGAGGATCTACTCTTACCATTGAGAAGAAATTTTTGTCTTTAAGAAATCCATGGGCCAGCCTGATCCAAACCTCAGGAGCAGGACGTGGTGATAAAGCACTGCCATAAATGAGACCTTTGAGTGCAGCACACGAGAGAGCGCACGTGCAAAAACTGGGCACTTAGTGCAGAGCTCTCTGTGGCCCAGCTGAGGAGATGGCTGAGAGCTGGCGGGGGCTCAGCTCGCACCCAGGAATAAGATGCTCTTGTTTGCTTTTCAGTGGACAGACTTTCAGATTTCATATTCATATACCGATGCCTACAGCTGCCTATACAAGCATAACGAGTCTCAGACATTGCGTAAACAAGGTCATTGCTTAGATATGGACTATCATGGCACAGTACTTCTTTCTTTTTTTTTTTCATCTGTCCATTAAGATGTTTGTTCTCTAAAGGTTGGCATGGCTGCATATATTCTCTCTGCCCTTTCTAGTCCTTAAGCCCTGGCGATGAAGGGCTTTGTGAGCACACGAGAGTATATGTGTGTGTTAGGAAAGGAAAGGTACCTGAGAAGAAAACTGCCAGTCTTGCATTAAAGTCCAGTGGGAATTGAGTGAAATTTTCATCCCTAAGGATGAGGTTAGATTTAGCATTGCATACCCTTCAATATGTCGCAGGTTCCCAGGCCCAGCCAACCCAGGAGATGGAGTTTGGTGTCATTTGTCCCTTGCTGGCTAGAATATTTTCCCCTGTGCTCCTGGGGACTGGCTGTAGCAGGCTATTAAATCTCCAAGTCTCCCTTTAATCACCGAGAACGAGCACATAATAATTTTTCCATCCTGACCTGGAATCCTTTTCATTGTTCAGCAAGAACAAGCTGTTCTTCACAGAACAAATGCAGAGAAAACTCAGTGTTGCTGTGAGTGGTTCAAGTCATTGTTGTCTCCAAGGGATCGGCGAGGCAGTAGCTCTTCTGCAGTCAGGAAGTTTCCTTCTTGCAGCCCTAAATGACAGATCCTTCTGAAGCAGCACTGGTAGCTTCAAGTGTCTGCTCCAGTCTTTTATTTTCTTTTTTTTTCCTCCCTTTTTTTTCCAGTCCATCTGCAGTAGTTCTGGCAAAACAGAAAAATAAATTTCCCAGTTAACCTTCTTGTTTCCCGGTACCTGTACATTTTTAATGTGCCCGTGTTGTCTTGGGTGGTTGCTGTGTGATGCAACTACTTGAAGATTTTTTTAAAATATTCTTTTCTAATAGAAAACAAAGTCTAGAAGCGAAACTCCTGAGCTGAATAGTCCAGCCAGATGCTGTGTCAGACCATTCTGTCACAAACTAATCAAATCCCAGCTCAAAATTGGTCCCATGTCTTGCCTTCACTTTTGCTCTTGGAAGGAGAACTTCACTGCCTTTGAATGGTTAGAAACTTTATTTAAATTTCTAGTTTGAATTAATTCATGGCTGATTCATCCCTGGTTTGTTTTGGAGCCAACATTGTCCTTTAACTTAAATGTTTTTTGGCGTTTATCTGCTGATGTATTTATGGAGAGTAGTCATAGCTCCTTATTTTTGCCAAGCTAACTCAGCCAAGCTTTTTCAGTAGAGGGTTTTTATTTAGTGAGAGCTTTTTAATGTGGGAGACTTTATTGTTGGTGGTAAATGATATTTATTAGAAGGGTGGGTAGCAAGCCCCAAAGGATCGGATCCAGAGATTGGCAAAAAAAATCTGGTTTAAAAAGAAAACTCTTTCAGAACCTCTTCCAAAGATGGTGTCTGATTTCTACCTTTAATTGCCTTTCCTTTTCCAATTCTTTCCTTGTCCCTTCTTCAAGAGGCCCCCTTGCTCAACCCTGGGAGCGCAGGCGTGGCGGCACTGTGAAGACAGCCAGAGCCCCGGGAGTTCACTGTCAGGGGTGCAATCCTCTGCACCCCAAAATGTCCCAAGGGGGGGTCCACAGATCTGGGAGTTGTGCAGCCCGGGAGTATGAGTGTATGTGCGGTGTTACCTTCAGAGAACAAATACAGGTAGGTCATTTATTCGCTAGTGTCTATGTACATGCAGGTTTATTTAAGTACACATATATACAGTTCAGATATGCCATTGATTCTTTATTGCATTAAGAGGTACATTAAAAATGTACACTTTTACTAACTACTTGCTATATATATATGTTGGAAGTGTAGTTTGCCCATTCAAGGTGATTTTCTGTGGGATTTTTGGTGTACACTTAAAGGCCTATGGCTCATTGGAAGAGTGATCCCCGCTCCATCTACAGAAATGCTGAAGGACTACGGTATGAACTGCATTTTTCCATGCACTAGCTGAAAGTTTTTGCACTTGGATTGTATTCAGCCAGTTTTCCAGAAAAATTGAAAAGAGAAGTCTTGCGAGTTAGAGGGAGAATTTCCCGGTGTACACAGAAAAACCAGCCTTGAGGGTTGGAAGCTGCTGAGGTTTTTGAGCTTTGTCTCCATGCATTCATACAAGCACAGCAGGAGTTTGCTTTCTTTTGGGTCGGAGGAATTTTAAAAAGTGATTCCATGCAGACTCCCCTTGGACACGGCGACGAGGCTGGCAGGCCCCATTGCTTGGGGAGGGTAAGATTTAGAGACAAAAACATCAAAAAGTAATTGAGTTCCCTTTCTAACTCCTACATTCCTTGTTATCTGCGTATTTTTTTTTAGTTTACTTGAAACATCCATAAAGGTATAAGCTGAATATTTTTGAAGGTTTAGCTCTGTGGTCCTCTGTTTCCTTACCCCATCATTTTTGAAGCTGAGGAGAAGCAGGTGTCATCTCCAAACAGACTCAGGTTTTGGTGCAGGACATTAGAAATGTGTTTGTGTCTGAAACTGAAAGGAAAAATTGAGAGGTGGCTTGACAGTGCCAGCAGCAGCTCTTGTGGTGTTAAGAGGAAGCGTCACCGCAGTTCTACAGTGTGTGAATATTTATCATCATTGTCTAATCACAGATGGCTATCTTGACTTGAAAAGAGGGGTGTAAGACAGAGGTGGTGTAGCCAGCATCAGTAAGGAAGGGAAATTATTAACCTCCATCCGCTGTGTGTGAGCTTGGGCTTGCCAGGCACAGTAGTAGCCATCATTTTTAATCCATGTGAATCT
The DNA here is from genome assembly GCF_000695765.1 of Mesitornis unicolor. Classification (NCBI taxonomy): domain Eukaryota; kingdom Metazoa; phylum Chordata; class Aves; order Mesitornithiformes; family Mesitornithidae; genus Mesitornis; species Mesitornis unicolor. Next base: position 46,077 of record NW_010209968.1, read on the forward strand.
CGTTACTTACTTCTCAGGCTGCTCAGATTAAGGGCACAATCCAATTCCTTAATAATCCAAAACCCTGATTTGTGCCGTACCTGGATCACTCATGTAAAGGGCTGCTGCTTCTCCTGATGCAAGGAGCAGTTACTTTACAGTTACTTTAGAGTTACTTTAAATCTCAGGCCCTGCCATGAGATTTCTAGACATGGCTCCATGTTTCATTTGGGTAGCTTATTTTTCGGCTCCCTCATTACCATCCTGGAAATTATTCTTTTTAATTTTCTTTTAGCAAAACACTAAACAAACCAGGATTTACAGGCTCCTATTTCCACTTGCCAGAGAGCTGAGTGCTGCTGCACATCAGGCCCCCGCCACGGCGGGAGGAACAGACACAGGTCCTTGCCTCGATGCATGGCATTGCAGAGCTCCAGCCGCAGGTATTCAGTGCATGTCCCTCCCTGCCAGGGCCTGCATTGGTCACCATGAGCAGCCATCAGCAAAAGCCGTAGCTGCTGGCAGTGATGAGAAACCCTGTGGTGAGCCCACAGCTGAAAGCAAAACTGTGACCTGCCTGGGCAGTGCTTGTGCAGACACTGGTGCTGCAAGATACCTGCTTGCTTAATTCTGCTAGATGTCCCCTCTCCAGGAGGAACAGAGGGATGTGGAAGGCTGGTTTTTCCACTTAGGTTTTTGTGTATTTTTTTTTTTTAAAGAAATGCGCCAATTTTTGGTCACGGGTAGATGTATTGTACTCTGTCTCTCCTGCAGCCTCTTTCTCAGAGATGTTACAGAGGGAACCTGTCCAGAAGGGTGTTTGGAGCTGGGTCACTGGGAATCAGAAGTGAAAAATGATTTGCAGCACTTAGGCACAAATTACAAAAGTTAACATGATGCACCTTCCTGTTAATTTGATATTATTTAAAATGCTTGTAAACTTCTCTCTCCTGCTGCCCAGATAATTTTTGCTTTGCTCTTTTCAAATCAATCGGTGGCCTGATGTGATTCAGCTCACTGCAGTAACCTCAGTTATCATTTATTAGTTGGTCACAAAACCAGCAGGGTAAGATTAGACACTACTACAAATGGAAGGGGAGATGAGACACTTGCAACCTGTATTTTTTTCCCTCCCCAGGTTTAGTTTCTGCTCTCTGTTTTACTGGCAGAGGTCCCTGCCAGGAATGCTGGATTGGCATTGCAAAACTTTAAAGCAGAGCAAGGGAGCTCTGTTACCTGAGCGGTGATTTTTTTTTGTTAGTTTGTTTTCTTGGTATTTCCCATTCTACTAAAGAGTGCTCTGACAGCTGATGTTGGCCGTATTTTGATGGCACAGGTAAAGCCCCTTTTTCCCTTACTGATGGAGAGTAATGTTAGGAGGACTCTTGCTTACTGGTGCTAGTGAAGGTTGGGCTAGGAATCCATGGCATAGAAAACTTCTTGCTAAAATTGCACTTTCTCTCTGCCCCATCTGGCTCCTGGTGGTGATATGGGTACGTGGCTGTGATTCCCCTTGCACATACTAACATTGCACTAAAAGAGAGACTTTGGGAACAGCGTGTTGATCACTTTGTTTCTCAGCAGACCACAAAGTCAGCCTAATGGGGGTCTCTTTTTTTTTTTTTTAATTATTGTTATTTAGAAATCATGCTGGTGCTGAATGACCTGGAATTTTTTTTGCTTGGATTTATCCAAAGGAAAATGTAATTGTAGCTGCAACGGGACCTTTCATAAGGGTGACCGTGCAGCTAGGGAGCAGAGCAAGGGCTCTGCTGTGTAAACCGTCTTTGTACCGGGGAGGCGTGGGGGGTTCCAGTGGGGTAATTATTGTGTTTTTTTTAAGACCACAATTTTAGATGGTCACCTTGGCAATCGTGTGAGACAGGAAATAGTTTTTACTTTTGGTAAAGGTTTTAAAGAGAAAATTAAAAAACAGTGAAGCTGCCTGTGATTGTGGGATGTGGCTATTACTAGGGCTAGGGTAGCTTGTACCTGCTATGGACTTTACCTGCTCTTGTTCCAAGGGCAAGAACTCCCTGTAGCAACAAATGCCACTTCTGAGAAGTGAACGGCAAGTTTCCCTTCCTTTTGTATATGTGGATGTGAGGGCGGGCAAGGGGAAGAGCTTGCTTGTACAGTTTGTTGAAATGAAACCAGACATTTTTGGTTGTTCCTAAATAAAGAGCGTAAAAGATGAACGTGAGTCGAGTGGTGATTGCACGTGGGTTTTGGGAAGCCCAGGGGATGCCTGGTGATAACGTCGGGTGACAGCAAGAACTGCCCCAGGTAGGGGAATGTTTGCTTGTCCAGGAGCAGGGAATGCGCAGTCACAACCCTCCCATTTGTTTTAAAAGCAATGTACTCATGGGGTAAGGTCACAAGTGAGTGACCCAGCAGTGGCATTAGGAGCCCTCCGGCAGCCAGGAGTCACTGCTTATCCCCAGCCTTGTTCAGAAAAGCATGGTCAGCTGTAGCACACACCCTTGTTTTACACTTTTTAGTGACCAGCATTAAACCTGGGGCTGCCCCGGGTTGTTTTCCCCCCAGTAGCTGCAAACTCCTTAAAAGCAGGAGAAAGGAGAGAGAAGCGCAGCCTCCCCAGGCAGGGCTGCACCTCAGCCCCTCCATGCAGCACCAGCCATGGCTGCAGTGCAGGAGCAAACCGTCAGACACCTGAGCCACCATGCAGGTAATACTGACACTTTTATTGTCATTTAAAGCTAGAGTGGCCTTGTAAACGTAGAGTTTCACTACTGGACCCATCGGCAGTGGCTATATGGGCAATGCCGCCAGGACAGAGGTGGGTGCTGCCTTGGTCACATCAGCCCCCTCAGCCCCACACACCAGGAACGGATACAGCAAAGGGTGGCTGCAGAGGGCCTCTGGCAGTGGCGCAGGATGTCCGGGAGTACAGGCAGAGCAGCGACGGCAGAGGGCTGGCTGGGTGGAGTTGGGTTTTTTTGGGTCTCTTTCCTTGCGATTATAGACAGTTTTGTCTCTCACCTCGGCGGTTGGCAGGCTGTACGCGCCCGTGCGCTTCGTTAAGGGGTTGGTGGTGAAGGTTGGTCGGTGTCTGGGGTTGGTCAGGGGTTTCTTTTTTTTTTTCTTCCTTTATTTTTTTAGTTCTCCACTCGAACACCCTTCAGCAGAGAAACTGGAAAAGCTGCCTGAAAGTAGGCCATAGCAGTGCCGTTTCCATAGAAACCAGTTCACAGCGTGCTGTGAGATTCACAAGCACTGGAGGTGCTTTCGCCCCGCCGAGATGGGCTACAGCCGGTTGTCCCCGTTGATCCGGGTCCTCCGCAGTATCCTGCATGGGGGCAGAGAGGGGGACGCGGCTCAGACTCACCAAAGGTAATGCTCCCATGTCAAAATCCACCCCACAATAGGAAAGCAGGGGCTCAGTATGTTCCCCACACCAGAAGAAAGTGCCACCGGCTGCAGGGTGGCAGCTCCGTGTCACACAGGCACCAAAACAGTGACTCCCCCAAGGACTGGCACAACTTTGATGCTGAAATGTAGGGTTTCCAGGCAGCAAACAAGGCTGTAGCTCTGCTCTGGGTTAGGGGAGGCTGTGTTTATCAGTCTGCACCAAGGAGATGAAATGCTGTGGGTGGGCTCATGTTGGGAAAAGCTCAAAGAGCCCTGGCATACCTTCGCTCCCGGCTCTCAAAGTGGTCAGTCAGCTGCTCCTGCGACACTCGGAAGTCCTCGAAGGGCTGCTGGTACCGCGACTCGAAGGACCCCTCTCTGCCTCTGCTTGCCAGCAGCTGACTGGAAGCATCCCCTGCTCGTTCCCGGAGGGCTGAAGCACTGAAGAGGTTTATTTCACCATTCTCCTGCTTGGATTAGGAAAAAAAATATATAGTAAGGGGCTTGGGATTTCAAAGTGTATGTCTTTTACCACAGGCAGTCCTGGTGCTAGGCCCTGCTGCCCTGCAAGCTGCCACACAGTGTGTGCAGGGCTCGTGGGGTCTCCAAAGTGCAGCTGCTCTGTCTTTAATGAACATTTCTGGCTCCTTCCAACATAATTTTAAATGAAGAAATAAAAGACACATCTGTCTCTGAAGGAGCCCTGCTCTCTGCTTATGCCAGCACAGACAGCCCCGGGCCAGCCAGGCTTAGTGATACTGAGCTGTAACTTCCCCAGAGTGCAGATGAGGACTAGGATGGAGCAGGTCTGCCTCCTTCAGCTTCTGCTGAAGGGATTTCCAGGCAAGTCAAGTCAAACACAGCCCAGGCACAACCTTGCCTGAAACGCCCCAGCTCGTTGCAGGGGGCAAGCCCAGCGCTTGCCTCCCCACCATTCCTTCATACATCAGTACAGAGCAGATCTGGACACTCAGACCTGGCACTGACCCAGTGGTGACACAGAGCCATGTGCCTGTGGGGACAAGCGGGGCAGGACAGTGTGCACCACCAGGCAGGCTCACTGCCCTTGCTCCTCAGCCCACTCGCAGTCACCTTCTGGTGCGTGACCCAGCCTCACCTTGCTAGGGAAAATGTCAATCTTGACGAGCAGAGACGCCAGCTCCAGGTTCTCGCTGTAGTTGTTCTTCAGGGGTACAGCTCGGAAACCTATGGCAGAGACAGCCCTGGCGTCACTCATGGCACAGGCAGTGACATGCTGGTTCCCTGGCACACAACTCACAGGAGTCTTCTCCAACTCCCCGCCAGCTCCCCTTAGGCAGCAGTTGGCCCTAAGGGTTGTTAGCAAATGGGTTCTTCTTCTTCCTTCACCTGGCTGGGGATGGGACCTGCCATGGGGACAGGAGGGACTGGGCCACCCTGGGGCCTGACAGCATCCTCCCATGAAACTCAGCATCTCCCCGGCTAATGATGCAATTAACAAAGTTGTAAGGACCACCCTGACACCCCCACTCCCCACTTCCCCGAGCATTTTACCTGTCTTCAAGCCTTTAACCAGGAAGGTGGCCTGAGCCAGGAAGTTCTCGTCACTGAACATGTCCTCCTCGTACACCACGAAGCGGAGAAAGGCAAAGTCAGGGTTGCTGACCTGAAAGTGGCACTGCTTCGGGGTCCAGAGAGGGTTCAGGCCGTTGTCCGCTAGTCACAAAACACCACCATCAACAGGCAGCCCCTACCAAGCCCTGTGGCCCCCACTGCCCCCTGTGGCTGATGCTGAGCCCATGGGCAGATCGGGGGCAGCCCCCACCCCAGGGCTGGGCTTTGCTGCAGTGCCCATGGTTCACACCACGGTCAGGCATGGTGGTGCCCCCCTCCCCTTCCCATCCCTACTCCACTCACCCACAATCTCAGTTTTCTGCTTGGCATTGTCATACTCGGCCCCAGATACCTCCACCTCCACAAAGGGACAAACGATTCCTCGTCCATTTTTGGGAAGGTGCCGGGCCCCCAGGACCTGGGCAGAGAGCAGGAGAGACTTGGTAAGAGATGGGAGCAAAGGAAAAAAAAAAAAAAAGTGTTTGCATACCAAGATATTTTCTTTCCAAATAAATCACCGTTACCCATCACTGATGTGACTTGGAAGCCATAAAAAAAGGCAGCTGAACTGCCCCAGGTTCCTGTCTGCCCCTGCACGGCCAGGTCTAGGACCACAGCATCCCTCCTCCAGCCTGCCGAGCTGGAGCTGGCACCTTCCCCTACCTGCAAAGCTATACTGGACACCCCCTTCCGAACTTCTCAGCCCTCCTGCCTTGGCTTGAGGATGAAAAGGAGCTGCTCTCCACTGCTGCTCTGCCTCCTGTTTGGGGCACAGTCTGTGCTCAACTCAAATGACACTGAGCTTCCTTGCAGGAGAAAGAAATCCCAGCTCCCTCTTGCCAGTGGCCATATGTCGTTCCAGCGTGCTGTCGGCATGCTGCTGTTGCAGGGGAAGGACGTGCTGCCAAAGCTGGATCATGTGCTTTGAGTCATGCTGGGCTTGAGACAGCTTCTTCATCCCTGAAAGCTGGCTTTGGTGGGGACATCGGGCAGTTTTGCCAGAGGACAAAAGGCTGAGCCCATCTCTTAAAAGGAGACTGTGACAGGCTATGGCACAGTGACTCTTGAGACCTGGTGACTGAATGCAGCTGCATCCCGAGATGGAGGAAGAGTTTGGAAAATAGATGGTGCAAGGGAAATGGTCCCAGGGATTTTTAGGGAGGTGGTGGATATGGAGTCAATCGTGTAGATGGGACATGATGGGGTGTCCTCCCTGAGCAGGGCTGTGGCTCTCTTAGGTGGATCACTCCAAAACAGAGGAGCTGCAGTTACTGTGTGTTGTCAGAGCACTGAAAGGCAGGATCTGCACTGTCTCCTCCCCAAGGTCTGCTGGAGCTGAAGGGACTTGCAAAGGGCACTGCCAACCACAGCTTGGCTCCATGACCACTAGGGAAGCCTGAACAGGCTAGTGGGACAGCCGTTGATCCAAACGCAAGAGCCATCTGGTGTGCCACAGACACAGCCTCCCTATCCCTCCAGGAGCTGGGTCTGGTGAGCAGTCCCATGCCCCTGCAGCACCTCTGCTGTGCAGCTCCATGAGCTGACACAGGAATGGTCCAGTCTCAGTGCTGCAGTCGGGAATAAAAAAACTCAAGGAGCATCTGCAGTCCATCCCCCAGCACCCCCCACCAGTAGCATCCCCTCCTGTCATCACCAGCAGCACAACACAGAAACAGGCTGAAAAGTCTGCTTCGACCCTGAGCATCTTCCCAAGAAGGGCCATGAGCAGGGGGACATGGACACAGCCCAGAGCAGCTGAGTGACAAGGAGGGGACAAGGCACAGCTCCTGTGTTACACATGGGAGCCACCATGTGCTCAGGCAGTCCCGGCCAAGCTCTGGGGACAGGGATGTCACCACCTCCACAGCTCGTGGATGCCACCTGCCGGCATGGGGACCTGAGTGGGAGAGGTTGGAGGGGGGCACCCAGGGATGCTCCTGCTGCTTCTCTCCAGGCACCCGGGAAGGTTGGTGGTGCTTCCCTCAGCAGCACCCATGGGTCGCCCCCTTCAGCAAAGGCTCTCTATGTGCTGCAGGACAGCTCTTAGGCAGGAGCTGAGGGGTTTGGTGAGAAGCAGCTGCAGACAGAGGCCAGGAAGCCAGAAAAACCATCATATCACCCCAAAGTCAGTATAACTGCCTGGATGCGACCCCATCTTCTTCCCATGCTGGGAGGAGGTACTAACCTCAATGGAGATGGAGAGCGGCTCAACCCCCCGCAGTGTGCTCTTGTCAAAGGGGTCGAAGATGTCATCCCGCATGTTGGTCGGCTGCAAGACGTACCCACATTGCCCGCTGGACATGAACAAGGCCTGGTTCATCTGCATGGGCTTGTCTGGAGAGCATAGGCAGGAGATGGAGGGAGGAGACCCTGTGCCCTTTCCACAGGCCAGGTCACCCGGGTTATTGGTGGCTCACACGAAGCCCTTTGCAAGGAGAAGTGGCCCATCCCTTGGCAATGCCTCGTGCGCCCATGCACGTGCCGGGGCCACGGGCTGATTTTCTCACGCACGTTCTACCCAACTACCCTGTGCTCCATGGGTGACCTCCTTATTTTCCTCCCTCTCCTTTCAGCTTTCCTTGTGCTGGCTCTAGCGTTTGCCAAATCACCCTGCAAGATGCTTGAGTTCACAAAGGGACCAAGGGGGAACTCCTTGCTTTGTCTCCATTTCCTTGTGTCCTTGTGGCACCACAACCTCCTGGCTCAGCCCAGGTCAGTCCAGGCTTCTGGAGCACATTTTCCCTGGGGCAACCACATGCCTGGACATGAACACTGGGTCCTGCTTCCTTTAGAGCCCCTCCTTGGACCAGAGTCCCTCCTAGACCCCCCATCTGCCAGGACCGGGTTAGCAGTGGTGCATGGGAAAGGCACAGGGTATCCCAGGAGCCTGCCCACCATCCCTGCCTGCTGCTCTCACCTGGAGTCTGGAAGTTGAGCGCTACCAGCTGGCTGCCACAGATCCACATGGGCAGGGGGTCGTAGTTGGAGGAGTCGAGGCGCTGGCCCTTGGGGTAGATGCGGGAGAGCTGCAGGCGGTTGTACTGCAGGAACTTCTTGCCTTTGATCTTGTTGACGTACTTCTCTGCCTTTGTCTCGGGGAATGAGGACATATCTCGGTAACAGGCTCTCTCTGTGCCGATCTCTGGGAGGAGACAGCAAAGCATAAGCCAGGAGAACATTCCCCTTCCAGACACTTGAACCACCCCAGGTCCCTTCCTAACACTGTCCTCTCCTCCCCTGGCCACCATCAGACCGTGCAGACCCTGTCAGAATGGAAGTTTGCTGGGTGTCGAAAACCAATGGCTAAAAGCATTAAAACCACTCTTGGTGACGAGGCACGATGTCCCCCAGCCCCACTCCCCTGGCAGCTGCTCTGGATGGTGACAGATCCCAGCAACAGAGGGATAAGGGAACTTCCACCCTCTGGAGAAGGACATTCCCAGAACTCCAACGTGAACTAGTTCCCAGTTGCTTTGGGCACCTGCGTTCTGCTAAACTCTAGCCAAAGCAGCACCCCAGGGCACACCGTGGGGTCTGTCACACCACGGTGACTGCCTGTGGTGGACACCAGACCAGCAGATGCTCACTTTCTTCATCAAAGGGCACCGGTCGGCAATAGACAACCAGCTCCGAAAGCTCCAAGGCAATCTTCTTCCTCCTCTCCATCATCTTCCCTTCAGACAGCTGCCAAAAGAAGGAAAAAGAGGTGTCAGGGAGCGGTGGGAGCAGTGGCATTGGATAACCCAGCTCAGCTGTGGTCAATGGCAGCGCTGGTCTGATGTGGCCACCACCAGCAGGTCTGCTGGGTCTGCGCGGGGGTCACCGCAGGAGCACCCATGGGGAGAGCCCTTGGACACCCCCAATGCCAAGGGCTCTCCAGACTTACCCGTGCGTCGGCTGTCTGTGCTGCCTCCCGGATCTTCTTCACCCAGTCCAGCAGGTCCTCGTGCGTGTCAGCTGCCACGTCGAGGGACAGGCGCGATGCCGAGGCCATGCTAATGGAGAAGACGAAGAGGCGGTTGTTCTTCCCCTCGGGGCGGATGGCTGTGTGGGGAGAGGGAGAAGAGCGCAAGGTCACAGGCAGATGCTGAGCCAAGTTCTTCACCCCGGAGAGGGGACAGACATTGAGGGACTCTCATGGCTGCCCAGAGACAAATCAGCTAAAAGAAGCTCCCATGTCTGGTCATTGGAGGCAACAGATGAAGCCCAGGAAGCCAGAGGTAAGGATGGAGAGTACATTCTGAGGGGGCTGGGAAGCCTCTTGAGGCCTTTGTAATGCCATCTTCCTCCCATTCCCACATCTTCCTCACCCTGTGCCCTGAAGTGCCCAGGTGATGAAAGCCACCTGGATCACAACATCCTGTGGGCTCTGGGGAGCAGAGGGACAGCAGGGAGCTGGAGACTGGACCCAGTGCAGCCAGTGCCAGGAGCCCCAGAGCCTGGAGCAGCCTGACAGAGGGGTCGGACCCCATGTGTGCAAGGGAAGACAAATCCTTACAAAGGAACCTACAAAATCAGTCTTAGCTCCCTTGTCCATGGGGCAGCTGCGCCCCACAGGCTCAAGGCATGCTGTACACAGGCTGCAGGGACTTGCCTGAGCCTCAAATCCTGAGGCATCCTCTGTGTTGGGAGCAGCAGCGGGGTGTGTCACTGCATGGCAAGAACACACCATGGAGTGGTGCTCACCTGCAGCAGGCACAGAGACACCTAGAGACAACTGGAGACCGAAACCCTTCGGCTCAGAAGACCCGCAAACATCATGCAACGGGGCTGTACCACCCCCAGTCCCCATCCCTCCCTGGCACTCACCGATTTGGCAGGAGGGCACATCCAGGACACCTCCAAGCAGGTCTCCCAGGGGGCTGTTCTCATCCAGCTGCTGCCAGGAAGGAAGCACAGGATGGTGCTGGTCATGGTGCTGGGCAGGGGGCTGCACACACACACTCCTCCCCACCATCCCTCCAGGCTCACCTCCCGCTCTGGTTCCAGGCTACTGGGACTGGTAATTTCTTCTACATAGTTGGAAGGGAACCACAGCTGCTTCTTGCCACCATAATCTCCTCTCCACCTGGAAGTGAGGGAAGGGGCAGCATCAGCACCCGCCACAGCATCCCAGAGCATCCCGAGCGGGGGTCACGGGGAACAGGCAGCTCCTCCATCATCTGCTTTTAGGGTTCATGAGGCTTTGGTGTGTGGGCAATCCCCAAACGGACACAACTTTGTATGGATGGTGACCCCAAGGTTTGACTGTGTCCCCAAGGGAAAAAGGTGGCTCAGGACCAACTCACCAGCCTCCTTCCTGTTTCTCCACATTCTGGATGATGGCATTTTTGGTGAAGGTGAGCTCGTCCTCCCGCTGTGCCTTGTAGTCAAACAGGGCTTTGACTGCGCACTGCAATGAAGAGAGGTCCCATAGAATCACAATGGTTTGGGCTGGAAGGCACCTTAAAGGTCATCCAACTCCAACCCTTGCCATGGGCAGGGACACCTCCCACCAGACTGCTCAAAGTCCCATTCAAACTGGCCTTGAACACTGCCAGGGAGGGGGCAACTACAACTTCTCATGAGGCCAGGCAGTGGATGGACACAGGGACAACGAGCCCATGGGATGAGAGATCACCTCCCACCACAGACATGTTTGCAGGGGGTGCTGTAAGGCACCTTGTGTGCAGGCAGCATCCAACCCTGCTGCCAGAGGCTGCCAGACCCTAGTGACCCTCACAGAACAAAGCAAGGCCTCCATTTATGCCAAACCAGAGGTCACAAATCTGATATGGCCCCACACAGGTGCCTTCCTTTGGCCTGGAGCCACTGAGGGGTTTAGCTTGGAGAGTTCAGAAGAGGCAGCCCGGCCTGGGAAGCTGAAGCCTAGAGTGTGTCTGGTATAAAAATGAGCGTGCAAAAGCACGCAGAAAAATAAAGCTGAACACTTGCCTAACCCGTAGGCCCTGCAGGCTGTTTCATGACAAGCAGTAAGCACGTACCTTGAACGTGGGCATGGGGTTGGCTTCCACATAGAACCCGGGATGGCGTCCCTCGTAAAGGGCTCCGTAGTCTGGCTCCTGGGGAAGCAAAGGGCCAGTGGTGACAATGGTGGCTCTTCAGGAGAGCAAGTCCTTTACCCTGAGGGCAGTGGGGAGAGTGCCCCAGGGAAGGCACAGCACCACAGGTGATGTTGTGCACAGCAAACAGATGCCCAAGTCCATGCTTCCT
>NW_010209968.1:57264-58727 GCF_000695765.1 Mesitornis unicolor
GCAGCAATAAATCTCGCTCAAGCCAAGAAGTGTTTGCAACAGGGCATGAAGCCCCAAGATGGGTCACACACCACTACTTCAAGGCATCAGTTCAAAGGGGACCTGTCCACCACTCTTTGGCTTAGCTCTTCCAATGGCTGCCCACACTCACCGCTGTCCCTATCTTCTCCAGCGTCTCCTCGTTGATGGGGTACCTCAGCTTCATCTTGCGGTACAGCGGGTGCTTTTCATAGTAGCTGATCAAGTCCACCAGGCTCTCGAACTCGGAGTTGCCGAGCAGCACAGTCTGGCCCTCCTGCTGCACTCGGCAGTGCTTGATCTTCCCTTCCGCCCTGGCAGGTGGGAAGAGAGAGAAGCCGCTTGGTGCCTGGCAAGAGAAGATCTCTGCCACAATAAAGACACCCAAGCAAAGGGTGTCCCCAGGCTGGCTGCTGAGCACAGCCATTTCCCATCAGAAGATGGGAGAAGCAGGGTCTCAAAGGCTCTCATGAGGCTGTAAGGCTTATCCAGGGCCATCCAGGAGCGAGAAGAGCTCTGGGAAGGCTCACATCAGGCTCACGGCCCCTCTCACACACTGCAGTATCCCAGCCCACCACTCTTCTCTCAGGACGCACCGGAAGGAGATGGCGTAGGAGCTGGGCTCGCTCCTCTTGCGCACCAGGAAGGCTCCGTCGCGTGGCACCCGCATCAGCATGTGCTCGGCCTGCGCCCGGGTGAGGTTGGCGTGGTACCACCTTTCAGAAAAGAAATGTCACTGTGCACGGGTCCCCACACATCCAGATCATCTCTGCCATGCTGCGCTGTTTCCAGCCCACAAAAGACTGCCTTGAATCCTCAAAAGGAGGACAGGGAGCAGAGATCATCACCTATGTAACAGGGCTGCCTTCTTTCTGTGGGGCAGGTGGAAACAGAGCCATTTGGTGGCACACAGCATGGGCAAGGGCATCCCAACCAAGCCTGGTCCCTCCTTGCTTTGCACTGAGCTTCCAAGACAACCAGCTCCATCAGCAACAAAGGTGGCCAGCATGGCTGCTGTGACACAGCTCCATGGGGATCAATCGGGGACCAGAGAGCCCCAGCAAGGAAGGAATGATGGAGAAGAGATGTGGGAGGGTTTCCCATGGGGTCCCAGCTGCCCAGTGGACACAAACCCCCTCCTCTAACATGCGCTTACTCTTTGCTCTCATGGGCATTGGTCTGTGGCACCGGCTCCGTCAGCCTCATCTCAAACTCGTTGCACCTCAGTGGCACCTCCTGGTAGTGGGTGATGAGGTCGTAGAGGCTGTCGAACACCAGGTTGTCCGTCAGGAAGAACTTGGGGCTGCCAGCATCCTGCCGCGAGTGTATCCGACAGTGCTGCACCTTCCCGTTGCGCCTGCAGGAGGGAGGAGGGAAACCAGGGTTGTCTGTGGAGATGTGGTACCTGTCTTGGGCACAGCTCCAGCCTGGACATTGCATTCCTG
>NW_010209968.1:58758-90758 GCF_000695765.1 Mesitornis unicolor
TGTGCAAGGGTCCCAAAGGACCCGACCCTTCTGCACTGGGACAGTGAGTTGACATGATGCTGGAGCAGGGAAAAGAGAGAAACCTGCTTGCAGACCACTGGGGAACAGGACCCCACCACTGAGGATGGTGTCAAGATGAAGACTACCCCAGGACCGACACAGAGCAGCGGGCTGGCACCTGTGGTCCTCACCAGAAGGAGAGGGTGTAGTCTCCAACGAAGGTCTCGCTCTCTCTGACGAGGAAGGAGCCATCGGGGGCCCCTGTCTCGATGCAGTACTCGGTCAGCAGCCGCTCTGCGATATGCCGTCCATCACGTCCCGCTCCCAGCTTCCCGTGAAACCACTTCTCTGTGGAGTGAAGCTCGGTGCTATTGCTCACCTGGCAGGGGAAAAAAGCAGTCTTGGGTTACTCCGTGTTGGAGTCTGCTCTGCTCAGGAGCTTCCCACCAGGACCAGAATGTTTCTGAAGCAGCTCCCACCCTTCCCACCACAGGATCTCCCCCTGAAGTCAGCTTGCAGTAGAGATGCTCAGCCCCTTGGGCAGTCAAGTCCTTTCTCCAGGGGAACAACGCACGCAAGGGAGCCCTCACCTCCTTTTGCTCTTCCTCATCCTCATTTCCTTGGTCACTGGTTGTCTCCCCAGAGTAATAGATCTTGCTGCTGGTCAGGACAAAGTAATGCGGGTTCCACTCCTGCAAGGAAACAAACTCTGGGCAAAGAGACCTCAGGAAGCACCAAGCTGGCCCACCACCCATCCATGGGATCTTCCCTTCCTGAGCAGCACAAGCAGTGAGGGGTTATTGCGTTTGTGAAGGATAATCACCAGCAGCACTGACTTTGGTGGAGTCACATAAGCTTCCAAGACATCTCCCAGACCAAAGCAAGGATTTATCAGTAGCAAAAACTCAGCCTGTGATGGGTCTTACACATAAAGTGCTCGCAGATCACACTGCAAACACTACTACACATATTAAAAGGAGATGATCAAATGAAGAGCAAATTGATGCAGAAAGAAAACACTCTGCATGGATAAAGCATGGGGAATATCACAGATGGTTATGCAACTTTACCACTGCACTTTCCTATTTTCCAAAAACTGTTTTGTTCACGCTTGGCTTTGCCTGACAGATCCTCACCAAAGCAAAGCAGCTGAAGAAGGGGACTGCATGTAAGTCAATGCACACAGTAAAATGAACGCTTGGTGATTTACACAGCAGAACGCTCATTTAGGTGTGTTGAGTGTGTAGGCAGTTGGCAGGAGGCGGGCAGGTCTAGAAATGCAGGCCATGGCTACGACCTGCAGCAGCAGCAAGCAGGCTATGGGGATTACACAAGAGCAGCTGCAGAGCATCAGCCCAGAGCTCCCTCTAGCTCAGCCTCTGCCTCTAGCATGGGCTGACAGGACATGCCTAGAGGTGAGGACAGCAGAGAGCCAGCATAAAACTCCCCCAGCCTTCAGGGACTCCTGAGAAACTGGACAGACCAACGGCCCCTTGGATCATCTGCACCACAGCCCTTCCTTCCAGCCCCACGTGGTGCCTTGCGGAGTTAGGGAGCCCACAGAGCTGGGCCAGCGTGACAGTGGCAGAGGCAGACATACGTGATTGATGGGGTCCTCCAGGTAGAGGATCCCGTTCTTGATGGAGTTGCTGATGTCGTTCTCCGAGTACATGACAGATGTGGGTAACTCCTCATAAGCACTGCCCTCTGCCAGCTTCTTGTGCTGTGAGACAAGAGAGAGCAGGTCAGGCATCTTGAGGGGAGCACACAAAAAGCAGCACGGGTTTCCTGGTAAACAACCCTAAAACTCCAGGTCTGCTGCAGTGGGTTCCTCCGGACTAAAAGGATGAAGGTAAGAGCCAGGCCACAGAAATTACCAAGTGGCATGAACATCCCACCCTTCCTTCTCAGAGGTGACTCCTGCAGCAGAAACACCAACATACACAAAGCTCCCAAGAAAGGCAGCACCCAGCTGCTGAGCTCATTTCCCAGCAGCTCCTCTGAAGCAAGAAAGCTCTTTGTCTCCATTTGTTTTTAGCATCAGGTCTCCACTTCCTACCCAGCCAACCAACCCCTTCCAGAGGTAAAGGGCTCCTCTTGGTCCCACACCCCATCTGCACCCATTCCTTCCACTTAGGAGCCTTGCTGGGCAGTTCACCTTAATGAGAATCTTCCGCTTGAGCTGGTTTGGAGAGGGAAGGCCATCAGCAGAAATATCCACTGGTTTGGTCAAGAGCATGTCCCCAAAGACTTTCTTGAAATTCTGAGCCATGTTCCTCTGCTGAGCAATGCTGCAGTGGTCCTCAATGGACAGAATGACGGGGAAACTGGGAGGAGGAAAAAGCTGTCAGGACCAGTGTAGTGTCTGGGTGGGACCAGCACCTCCTGAGCTCCATTTCAAACCCTGGCCTCTGTGCCCTCAAAGAGCAGTTTGCATCAACAGCCATCTGTGCTGCCCTAAGCACTCAACAAAACCCCCCTGCAGCAATGCTGGCAATGCACAGAATGGAGAAGAACTGGAAAACTACTGGGGTTTATTCAAAGTCTTCCCTCCCACAACCTTTTTCTGTGTGAAATCTCCCCTTGGCTGGGAGACATGATATGCTTTCTTCCCACCAAATCCCAGGCATGTGGTCTTATGTGAGGTCTCCAGATGAAAGTGGGCTTCACTTTACTACAGCCTTGACTCTGCCCTCTCTTTGCCTCCCTGGCAGCTCTGGTAGCTGAAGTCCAGGTCCCTGCTGTACTCACTCAGAGGTGACAAAGGCATGCTCCTTGATAGTGACCAAGACATCTGAGAACTTGATCTTGGTGGTTAAGGTGTGTCCATGGTAGATGACTGGCATGCCATCAGGACCGTCCCAGCAATCCACTGAAAGAGACCCACAGGGGAAACTTAGCACAAAGGCTGGAATAAAGGCAGGACAGGGACAGAGATGGACTAAACAGAGCACTGCTGGGAACTTATGTTGGATGGCAATAAAGGAGTGAGGTGAAAAGCTAGATCTTTTGGGGGACCAAAAGCTCAGGCATGTACCATCAAAACAAACGACCTCAGCCTTTTCAGCACATCACGGTGACAATGCTGCCACTGGCATGTCAACCTTCAGCCCTGCCTTGCAGAGCCTTCCCTGACCACCACAAGCCACCACAACAACAGAGAGAGAACCGTCGGCTCCGAGTACTCACGTTCAATGCAGCGGCATCCCATGCGCAAGCAGCGGGCGTATGCCTCCAGCGAGGACTCGCTCGAGAACTGATCCCCCGTCAGGTACCTTTCACGTGAGAGAACACATCAGCAAAGCCCTGGCAGTATGCAGGAAAATGGCCAATTTCAGCCTGCCAGGTTTTTATCACATCTGTCCTGTGTGGAAGATGATGTTGCTAATGGTAAGTAAACTGCCAAAGTGACAGCCTGGGGCCTGAGTGCTGCTGATCACACCAGAGCAAAACACCTGTGTTGGAAAAGTCTACATGACCCACCACTGGGATGGGGCATTATCAGGATTATCCACCCTGCCACAGGGAAAGGGGACACTGGGAGCAGGCGGGTGGAGAGAGCCCTCCCCTAGTCCTTACGTGTTGTGCGAGGAGGAGATCCAGTAATGGGAAAGGGGGTTGTTCATGTTCTCCGGACACACCATGTCCAGTTGCGAGTTCCAGATGCTGTTCTCTTTGGAAAACAGGAAGGTGAGAAACTGCTCAGGAAGAAACAGAGGCGTGTTAATGATGTGGAGAGTGCTGCGGTTTAGTTTCACACACATCTCACCCTCTGTGTCAGCAGCTACCAAGACATTTTCTAACCTCAGCACAGGCTGACCAGAGGCAACCAAGACAGCACCCAGCATTCTCGAGAGACCACAGCTTCAGGCATGGCCACCTATCCCCTGAGCTGTGCCAGGTATCTGTGTACAAATCCCGTGACCCAGCTGGAGACAAACAAATAGCTCTGCATTTTATTTTACAGCTCACATGGCAGGCAACAGCTCGCTAAGGCCACGTGGATCAAGGGACCTTTGCATGAAGATTGGCCCAGACTGCCAGTGACGTGGCCATCTCCAGTTGTTTTTATTCTTTTGTTTTCAGCTCTTCTTGCTTTGAAAAGATCCTTACATGCTCCAAAGAGACATTAAGCCAAATGCAGGCCCTTTCCCCCTCCAGATGAATTGCCTGATGAGCACTCCCAGCTGCACACATTCAGCTCAAGAAGAGAGCCCAGAACTCATTCCCTTCACCAACCAGCTCTTGTGCAACACTGTGACCCACCACATTCATCCACCATGTTCAGCTCACACAGCAACACAGCTCACAGGAGATGCCATCACACCACAGCATGCAGCACACTGGGGACGTCACACCCTGCTCCACCCCACTCCATACACGCTAGCATTCAAAGTGTCTTACTTCATCCAGGGAGAAATAAGGCTCGTCAATCTCCCTCAAAGGGTCTCTGAGAAAGTTGAACATGAATTCCTGTACCTTGAGAGTATCTGCAGCCCAGAGTTCCTGCAAACCCCAAGAGACATACAAAAGAACCCATTTCAGTTAGCACTATTCAAAATCACATACACCAAATCCAACTAGAAGCTTTAAGCACTGAGGAGGCAGTTTTTTATGCAAGACGATCTCTGCCTGGGAATTCAACTGTCAGCACAAATGCCGAAATCTGCAGAAATCTGCCCTGATTTTAAGTGGTCGTCATTTTCCCAGTGCCACGCAATTCTCTCTCCAGTAACTCCTCTGCACACATTTGCCCTCCCTCCTTCTTCGGCAGCAGAAGCCAACTCCACTTCTTTTTGCTTCTCTCCCTCCCTGGTGTCATTCATGAGACCATTGAAATGACTGTCTCTCTACTCTGGGTAACTTACCGCTCGCTGCAGACCACGGGCAGGCAGGTGGTGGTGGGATCTGGGGAGGACAGTGCAAAGCAGGAAGCCCCACGCTCTCACGCAAGACATGGCAGTGCTTTCATGAGCCACCCTTGCCTTCTTGGAGGAGACCAGCAACAAGGTGGGAGCCCAACAAGAGTGCAAATAAAGGTCTGTGCAGTCCACAAATGCACTGCTTTCTCTTGCATGTGTCTGAGCATGCATGCTGTGCTTGCTGAATGACCTAAGACTGCTTTCAAACGGAAAGGTCAGCAATCGAATTGATTGGCTGCTTCTCAGAAGCTGCTGGGACCTCCCGAGCAGATGGGATGGACCACGATGCTTCGGCTGCTGCAAACTTTCAGCACCAGCCAAGGCCACAGGGACCATGTAAATCTCCACTGACCAGATCCTCCCTCCTGCTCAGATCTTCTGCTCTTGGTCCCTTTTCTGACCAGGATGGTTGGATGAGGTCAGGTTTACTCTGCATCATCTCTACCTGCATCACCTCCTGCTTCAGGAAGTGCACTCAGGTTGTGACCATGCCGGGCAGAGCACCCCATGGCCAAATCATCACAGCTCCATGGCAAGGACCAGGTCCCTATCAATTCTGGTGCCTCCCCTAGGCCCATGTCGAGCTCACCCTCTGGTACTCCAGCAAGAACTTCTGCAGCTCCAGCAGTGACACCCTGAAGTGCTCGGACCGTTCTCCACCCCTGAGAGCAGAGAGAGAAGCTTCAGTCACTCATGCAGCACATCATGACCAACTGCTGCTAGCATCATGTGTGATAACCTCCACATCCACCACGGTGCATGCAATGCAGGATGTGCCCCGAGCAAGTAGCGCTGCAAGAGCAGAGCAGGATGCACAGAAACACACACTACACATCTCAGAGCCAGGTGCTCCTGGAGCAGTCCAGGATTCACACTGCCAAGGGTATGACAACATGAAACTTCGGTGAAGGACAGCAAAAATCATCAGAGGGACTGATTTGTGCAAAAACTAGATGAGCTGGCTTGTACAAGAGAGTGACAAGAACTAAATAGGTGTGGGGCAGTCAAGGGGTGATCGTGCACGGGACTGAGTTACAGGTGTCCAGTGGACATGGCCTTCAGGAGGCAGGGAATGAAGGAGGGAACCATTCGTAGCTGATGATCTCAAAAGACTTGTCCATGAAATGTCTCAAGATG
The DNA here is from genome assembly GCF_000695765.1 of Mesitornis unicolor. Taxonomy (NCBI): domain Eukaryota; kingdom Metazoa; phylum Chordata; class Aves; order Mesitornithiformes; family Mesitornithidae; genus Mesitornis; species Mesitornis unicolor. The sequence goes on from NW_010209968.1 coordinate 64,818, forward strand.
CAATGGACAGCCAAGGGCCATCCTAGGGACGAACACCAAAAAACCCAGAAACGGACTGGGTGGTGCTGGCTGCCCTGGGCAGAGGGATAGGACCAGATGTCTGCTGAGGTCCCTGCCAGCTCTCTTTTCTATAGTTATAAGGGAAAAGAGAGGAAACCATGGTTAATTACCTGGACAAGTCAACAAGTCTTTCACTCTTTAGCTTCTGTGTCTAAGTTCAAGCTCTTTTTACCATGGCCGAGATGCGCACAGGGCAGGGAAGGGCGCAGCTGGCAATGGCACAGCCAGCACTGACTGCACAGTCCTTGGCACTGCAGCCAACAGGCACCAACCAGGAGGACAACTCTTGGGAGATGGCTCAAGGTCTGATCGCTTCACATAAACCAACTGACCGTTTTTGGAGGTGGCTGACCTGAACTGGGTCTCAGTGGGATGCCTGGGAGGAACAGAGCCCTTACTGACCCCAGCTGAAGTGTCTACAGCAAGGATGTGTATTCAGAGTGCAAAAATGCAAGCAGCACAGGGGCAAGCAAGAGATGTGCAGCATTCCTCCTCCCCAACAAAAAGCACATTAGAAAGCAAAAGAAAAAAACTTGTTCCCCAGCAAATACAGAGAATTATTCACCTTTCTAGGAATGGGACATCCATCTGCAAAAGAAAAAGCACAAGCGTTAGGTTTGCACTCAACTTCTTTACTCCCTGACATCCCTGGCTCAGAGATAGGAGATGAGAGTCGAGGGCAGCAGGGTTAAAAAGGCAATTAAGAGGGAATGCCCAGTAACAAATGTAGTCTCTCACACACCTTCCCAGCCCTGGAGAATTCAGCTCTTACCATTTTCTGGGCACTGAACATCAGGCTGCGGTAGAGCTGTGCAAACTGTCCATATGTGATATCCCCGTTTCTCTGCTCCACATCCTGCAGCAAAAAAAAAAACCAACCCAGAGGTTATACAGGAGCCACAGGCAACTGCATGGCCCAATGAGTGTTTCTTCCCACCAGGATTCCCAGGGAAGGGAAAAGCCAAAATCTGGCCAGACTTTGCCTCCTACCTTTGCCCATCTCTGCTGGGGTCAGTGGGACCCCGTGGTGCCCAGCACACAGGCACGTCCTAAACTGAGTTATGTGATTCCCCAGGCTCACCCATGTAAAGGAATTGGAGTGCTGATTAACAGGCATTATCATTTATTTGAATAGTTACAAAAGGCTCATTTTAGGTTTTGTTTGAAGTGGCTGGACACCACAAGCCCTGAAACGTGTGCTCTCCTTTGGACATGCTGCGCTTTGCCTGGGAGTTCAGTGCTGGTGGGAATGGGCTGGCCACCATGAGATGACCCTTTGTTCCTGGTTTGCAGTGATGCTGGCAGAGGGACGCAGGGGCCGGGATGCAGGTCCAGTTGCCCATCCTCCTGCACCCTACTCCACCAGGGCAAAGCCCTCGACCAGAGCCAGGAGCAATGTGGGGAGCGGGGGAGGCGGGGTGGGGCGAAGAGGAGAGGGTGCTGGCCACAAGCGGGCCAGGGTGCGGCACCCAGTGGGAGCTGGCACCTCTTCAGTCACCGCCGTGGGTGGGGGCCCTCCCGGGAAAGGCTGGGAGCCTCTGCAATATGCAAACGCACTGTGGGAGTTTAACCACCACTGGGTTTTGCTCAAAGGCAGGCACAAAGGAGGAGAGCAGAGAGGCAGCACACTCACTGTGAGTCTCTCCCGCAGGAACCTCATGTTGGGGACCCGGTAGTTGACCTGAGACAGCATGTTCTTCAGATCCTTGGCAGAGATCCTGGCTCAGCAGGGGAGAGAAGGGAAACACGTTCAGGAGCCCTGGGATGGAGGGGTCTCAGCCTGGAACGGGGACACCACGTGCACAGAGCAGCCGTGCCCAAAGGGGCATCAGCTGTGGCCCACAGGGACGGATATGCATTCCCAGGACACCAGCATTGGGACCAAAAGCAGATGAATGTTTTTCACCCAAGTGAACTCTACATCTACACCGCACGTTGGGCACAGAGAAGGGCTTGCATCCCAATGGGAACTGCAAACAGCTGCTGCAAGCTTCCAGCACTGCAAGGTGAGTCCCGGCACTCCCATCCTACTCAGCTGATGCTGTAACAAGCACATATTGCCTTCTGCTTCACAAGAACCGTGGAGAAGCATTTTTCAAGTATCTGTGCCCCAGCACGGATATTGGGTGACCAAATCCCTTCCAAAACCCACTCCCTGGCCTGCGGAGGGAGCTGTAGGAGGGCAGACTTTGCAAGTGGTTTGGACACAGCTAATTTTATCCTGAAGAGAGAAAAAAAAGCCATTTTCAGTGTCTGGCCACAGGCACGGCACTGCCACTTTGTCCCCAGCCACTACCATGGGGCAGCTGATGCGGCTGTTGTCCCCTCGAGCCCTTTGCACCAAACATGCCAGTTCCCAGACTGGGAGAGCTCCAGTGCCAAGTGGGATCCTGCACCCAGGTGGGCAGAGACAAGACAGCAAGGAGCCCTGGGCTGCCCCTGCCTGTGCTGGCATTGTTCCCTCATGGGGCAATGGCCCTGAAGCATGAAAAAACACGGATGTCTCCCATATGCAAGACTTAAGAAGCCAAGAGGTCTGCATGCAATCATTTTTCTGGCAGCTCTTGCCTTAAAAGTAAGTCTTCTGAGCCCGCCCCAGCAATCACAGATGCTGCTTTTGCCCCCCACCAAGTGAGTGGAAGCCCAGGACCTTACAGGATGCTCTCCCATCCTGCAAAGTATAGGGCAGCTTTGGCCCTGAGAATGCTCACAGCTTTGGGGTGTAAATATAAATACGCCAGGGAAGATGTACTGCACAGGGGTTTTAACCCAGGTACACGCTGTCATCTAGAGCGATGGGATGGGGCAGGGGGAACCGCATCTCTTTTATGCTCTCCTCTGCAAACGGGGTGATCTCGAACGACACAGAGAGGAGGAGGAATGGAGGGAGCCCCAGAGAGGGAGAGACGGGCTGGTGTCAGGCGCTGCAGAGATGAGGGCCTCCGCAGCCGGCGGGACACAGAGAGCCCTTGTTCCTGGGCTGAGAGCTGCGGGGGGCCAGGATGCATGCCCAGACAGAGCAGGACCTGGCCTGCCTCCAGCACTCGGCCTAGGACCGTGCAGGCAGCGTCCATCACTCACTGGCAGGACAGGAGAGAAAATCCAAAGCTGGCAAATGGCACCAGCATCCCCATCCCTCCTTGTATGAGCTACAGAGCCAGTGACACAGCCTCAGCATGAGCAGCAGTGTTGGTATCTCTCTCCTCCTGCACCTCCAAGTCCCCCAGCAGAAGAAGCCATCCCTGGGGCTCAAGGTGAGTGTTCTGGGGAGTGTTCTGCCCTTTTCCTTCTCCAACACATGCAGCATCCCTGTGCAGGGAGCTCTGCAACCCCCAGGGCAGGGAGATCCTAGCTACGGGGTCCTGGTTGACACGGAAATGGGGTGATGTGGTGGGGAGTGAGCCAGGAGCCCAGCAGTGGCTTATGAGAGATGCCTTCATGCCTCAAGAACCACAGCGTGCAGCAGCTCTTGTGGGATCCCCAATGGGCCACCGAGCAGCAACTCTCCCTTTGGTCAGAGGCTGACACTCCAAACAGAAAATGGGCTGGAGCCAGTGATGGCTCTGGTGATGCTGGGCTGTTTCACAGGGAGATGTTGGACCACAGCAGTACTCATCGACGTGACGGCACCAGGGGAGGTGAGCAAACCCTGTAAAAGCTGTGACCAGCATTTCCCTCTCTACTTCAGTGAGAGGATGGGGCATGGAAGGATTTTATTTACTGTGTGTTATTACTAATGTTAAAGTGTTGGAGACCTTGAATAAACAGCCTGGTACTATTTTGAGACTAGAAAATGAAAAACCAAATAAATAAACTCATTTCTTCTACGCAAGTTTTTTTAAAGTTTCATGACAAACAAGCCAAAGGACAGATCCAGCCCTCTCTAAGGAGATGAAAACATCCCCCCACCAGCCTCCAGTGCTGTCACCCTGCTCCCAGCTGCGGGCAGCTCTCCCAGCCAGAGGTGAAACAGTCTCCTCCGCGGCAGTTAGGGAAAAAAACCCCAGCATCCTGTTATCCTCCTCTTTCCACCTCACTTGGAAAAACAAATACCCAAAGGCCCAGCAGCCAGTGAAAACAGCCAACATCTGCCGGCGCACTGAAAGGTATGCACAGGCACCCAGCCGGGAGCGGGTGGAAAGGAAAGGGCTCTGGTGGAGAGGCTGGGCCACAGGGCAAGCGTTGGGTATACGAACACAAGGAATGGTTTCTTCAGCTGCCAAAAAGGTGCCCATTCTCGAAAGGACCAAGGATGTTGATGGTTTGCATGAGAAGTGTTTGTTTTTTTAAAAAACCCACAACTTGCTGTTTTCTTTTCAAGCCCATTTCCAGGCTCAGCAGCAATAGCAAAATGTCCAGTGACACCAAAGTTAACGCTGAAATGCCTCATAGAGGCAAAGTTTCCATCCAAGAGATGTACACGCACCATAACTGCTGCCTCTGCTTCGCAGAAAACACATGGATGTCTGTGAAATGGGGAGACCCAAAATCTTTGTGCATTTCCCTTCTATTTCCATTTTGCTCCTTTCTTACAATTAAGTGTTTTGCACTGAAACCTCTCCCCTTAGTTGACAGGTAGGGAATACATTATGTTTTGCTGCCTTAATTAGAAATGCTAATAGAAAAATTATATTAAGAAAAACAACAGGAGAGATGCAACAGGCTGGCTTTCATTTACTAACCATGCTTCAGGCAGACGAATCTATACATGCAATCTCTTTTGTCTTGTTGGGATGCTATTTCGTCAGTTTTACTGTATAACTGGATGAGAAAAAGGACCATTTTTCCCCATTTCTTCTGCATTCATGCTCCAAAACTCCCATACAGCCACCCTGAACCTGCCTCAGCGTTCCCCATTGCTGAATTAGGAAATATTATGCCCGGTCACCACTGAAAACCAGTACATCATGTAAAAAACCCAAGCCTGGATTTGCAAGGTGTGTGACATATGCACAGCAGCTGCAACAGATTAAAGGCTCCTCTCCTTTCCTTTCTGCCTTGGCAAGGACGTATCCCTCCTCCGCAAAATCCCCATGTGCCCAACAACGCTCTCACCATGCCATGAAATAAATAATTGCAAAGGCAAAAATGTCCAGTGCAGTGGGGTTTCCCCTGGAGATGTCAACAGGTTGAATTTAACCCCCAGTAGCCTGACAGCAGGGCTGCCTGCCTGTCACGGGCAGCATGGAGGATGGTGGAGGATGCTCTGGAGCGCAGAGATCTGCCCGGTGCTCTGCAGTGAGGCCTGGGCACAGAGCAGGAGATGGGCCTGGGGGCTCCACTGCAGGAGCTGATGTGTGAGCGATGTCTCCAGCACTGCCCTCTCTGGAGCAGAATTGGAGGAATCCCACTACCCCAGGGGAGCACATCAATGTGGAAATCGATGCTGAAAGGTTAATGGGCTCAGTTAACAGCACAGGGGAAAAGCGTGTCCCAGGGATGAAAAGAGGCAAATAACAGCATCAGGAAGAGGAGACCAGTAGCTGGTGTGCGGTTGGGAAAAGCAGGTAACAGCAGAGCTAGTGGAACTCACCCCTTGACAGGCGAATGTCCCTTCCCTTATCTCCTCATGACGGGTCCAAGCATGACATTTCACCTGCTAGGACATCACTAAGCATCCAACGAAGAACCCCACTACTGCCCTGCTGCAGCCCACCGGCCTACAAACCAAGCATTGGGATGGTCCAAGGCCTCAAGGACCTCAGAGAAGAAGAATACGACAAACACAACCCAGTTCAGTCCCAGTGGGGTGCCCAGAGCTGCCTGTTGGCTTTTTGGTGTCTGCCTCCTTGGGTGATGCCAGTTGGGGGTGAAGGTGTTTCACAGCTATGGGCTCTCAAGGTGTTACTGGGTCCAAACAGCTGGGTCAGGGAAACATGACAATTTTTTAATGTTTGTTTTTTTAATTCAGTGAAAGAACAGCCAGGGAAGTATGGGGACTGAATTTCCTTGGAAATGAAAATTAAAAACCTAAAGAATCCAACAAAAAAAAAAAATCCAAAGCAAAGGCTGGGGTTTCAAGTCAAAAGTAAACCCTTCTGCCTCAAACCCTGCTGTGAACATGCACGTCTTGTGCAAGCGAACGTTTCCTTACCTGTCCTCCCGGTTGCGATCCAGCGAGTAGAACTGCTTCCGGAGCCACCTAAACAGAGAGGCACAAACACGCAGTTAGCCCCAGCTCCTCAGCAACAAGCCCCTTTGGTTTGCTGCTGTCTCTGGAAGATGCTCAATGCCTTGAAAATGCTTCCACCAGAGGCAGACTACCCTATTTTCATGCAGGCAACCTACCCCCTTCGAAACTGTCTCTGCCTGAAAGCAAGCCTATAGATAAGACAAAAATCAGAGGTTTTCTCTTCTACGTGCCTCTACACTGAATTGCTATAGATAATACAAGCCAGGCACACATAAAAACATCTGTTTTGTGGTAAAGCTTTTCTTCCCTGCACGCATGCGAGATCAGACTCTGGTCGTAGAGAGCATAGCACAGCAGGTCAACGGGATGAAGGCTCTTGAGAACAGAGACAGCAGTGTCAGGTCAGCGTGGCTCAGAGAGGGAATGAGATGCTGTCACTGTGCTCACCTTCTTCTGTCAAAAAAGGACAGAAAAGGGGAAAAATAAGAAAAGAAGAAAACAAGTGCAGGACAAGGACAGGCTCCTCACCTTTCAATCTGCAGGGGGGTGGCAGCCCGTAGTGTGTCTGCCACCAGCCAGTTCAGCCCCTTGATCCACATGTTCACCTCGTCCTCGGAAGTGGCTGTGGAGAGCACACAGGAGAAACGTGAGGAAGGGACACAGAAGCTGAGCACCAACCCAAACCTCTCAGGACTATCCTCAGTGTTTTATTTCTCCTATACCTTCCTTCATCCCCTTTCTGATAACAGCTCTCTCCCATGCAGACCTGGCTGGCTCCTCTCCCTGCTGAGATCCTGATCCCCTCCCATGGGATGTCCATGGCTGGTGGATCCTTTGCCCCTCCATGTCACACTCTCTCCTCCCAGCTGAACTGCAGGCAGTGGTTATGAGCCTGTCCTTCATCTGAACAGGAGGACAGCATAAACTCAACAGCATAAACCTTCCCTCTTTCAATAGCAAAGCATAAGGCTGGGTGCTCCGAGTCCAGCTTAAGCCAACAGCCAAGGCATTGAGAAAAGCAGAGACCAACACCTCAGATGCACCGAGTCTTCGTGAGTTACCGTTTGCCACCAGCAGAGTTTTGTTGGTCAGAATTGCAAAGCAGAAGTTGGTGAGATTTTACCACTTCATGCGTGGGGCTGGTTACCACAACGCAGCTGACGAACACCAACATGCCAAGCTGAGATAAAACACTTGATTTCAAGCACACATTTGAACTAGAGCATTCAGTTCACCCAAATTCTGTGTTTACCAGGCAAATTAACTGACTTAAGGAGGGGTTGAATGTGCATCCTTCAGAAAACCGGTGTCACCTTCTTCCAAAGACACCCCCTCGGTGTGATGAACAGAGCATCTACCCAGGGTTATGTCCCAGCTCACTCATAGAAATAAGCATTGACAGTTTGGGTCCTGTGGTGATGAGGTCCCTGTCCAACCCTGCCCTGGCACATCCCCAGGGCCACGAGTGCTTTACCTTGCAAGCTGAGGGTTTTCAGCCTGAATTCTGTGCCATAGAGGACAACAAAGCAATGAGACTGGTCTGGTCGGAAACATGGATCCTCCTGGTACCGGTCAAAGTCACGTGAATTTTTTCCTGGACGAATCTCTTTGATTTCACGGATATCCACTGAGAGAAAAGGAAAATCAAGGGAGAGTTCAGCAAATAGCTTGAAAATCCCAATAACATGGAGGAGAATGAAGGGATAAAGCAGTTTTAGTTGTCTGAAGAGCTGGATTACCATTCATGACAGACCCAGGCACGCCTATGGCACCAGAGTACCGGGCTCTGAAAAGCTCAGCCTCGGGAAGCATAAGGCAGCACTGTGACCATAAAGTACAGCCCAGGGTGGCAAGAGCCAACACAGGTAGGTCCTGGCAGTGAAGAGAAGGGCAAATCCAGGCACGGGGCTGGCAAGGAGGCAGACCTGCCTGGTGAGACGTGTGGGTGGTGAATCCAATGATGCAGTTACACCATCACCCTGGCAGCTCCGGCTGATAACTCCAACCACCTACCTTGGAGCTGTGCTCCTCTGCAAAGGGCAGCTGTGAGCACCCCAAAGCATTAACTATGAGTGAGGAGAAGGAGCTGAAGAGACACTGGTAAAGGAACGTCTCACAGCCTCCCTCCCCAGAGGAAATTCTGGGAAAGGACTCTCATTGCCATAAGACAAAGAGAAAACAACAGCAGCAACAAGGGAAAAAAAATCAAAACCCAAGAATCTTTGCTTCCTGGAAAAATAGTTTCTTAAATGCTCAGGGGAATCAAATAACAACATTTCTGAGTCACGTTTCCAAAGCAGATGATGCTTCTGAGCAATGTGGGACGGAGATAACTGCAAACCTGGCGTGTAATTCATCCCAATTAAACTCCACTTACTGCACTCACTGTGGATCGACTTGCCTTTCATTTCAATTTACCGCAGTTTAGACAGAATCGCAACCTGCTCATCAGCCGCAGTAGCAGCCGACAGCACCAAACCACATCACGAGAGATGATGCTCGCTCCAAACGAACACCACGGCCAGACAGAGACAGGGCTTGACTCTGGGGAGACTCAGAAACCTTACACAAGGAATGTGGGATCTTCCCTTGGCAGGATGCACTGTGGTGGTGTGTCTGGAGATGATGGGCCCCCATGCACTGCCTGACCCATGTCATATCCAGACTGATGGCCGCAATAACCCTCCAAAGCTCAGCAACTCAAGACGAGAGCACAGAAAGTCCCAGTTTCTTGGGGCTGCAAAGGGAGGACAGACAAGTCCTCTAAAATAAGCAAGGGTGTGACTTTTTAAGGCATTACCTATCCTTTGGAAATGAGCAGGCTGGAAGTTCAAACATTAGCATGCCCTACTGTAACCTGCCCATCTGCTCACATGCTCAGTGACACAGTGTGTCACAGTGTGTGTTTATTTCAGCCCTTAAGATCCCGCATCGCAGTTAAGGCCTTTGCGTCCAGGACATGCACAGCAGGGCTGAAGATGAATCTTGTCTTTGAAGGATGCAAGGCTTGACTGAGGCAGTGGGAAAGTACTGGTAGCTGGTGTTCTGTGGTAGTTTACCAGGCAATAACTACTGAAGGAAGATGTCAAAATACTAATGGCCTTTCTTTGCATCATGCTACAAGTGTCCTGTCTCCACTTTGGGATGCTGCAGCATACTAACCATGCCCTGAGCTTGCCTCTCACTGTGCGGACCAGCTTTTAGTAAGTGAGTAGTAAGACAGAGCTATCGTTACAAACTGCACACCTAAAATCCACACAACAGAGAGAGCCCTTGAGTGAGTGAGGTGCTTATCAAAGGCAGAAGCATGCAGGGAATTCCTGGGGTGAAGGGCAGCCTTGGCGAGGGAGTGGGGTAAAAACCGCCAGCCCACAAATGCTTGCGGCTGGCTTGCTCCTCTCTCTCATCCTCGCAAACTCGCCTGTGTGTGCCAAGGAGAAGCCGGTTTTGGGTTCGGCTTGCGCAGCCCTCTCCTTGCCGCAGAGCAGATCAGCCCCTTGAACCCTGCGGTCTCTACTGACTCAAACACCTTCCCGGCCCCCTCGCAGCATGGAAGGAAATGACGCTTAGCAGGAAGCACAGTGAGCACAAATGCCATCATCCTGACCAAGCAAGTGTCGTAATGCTCCTTCCCAGCACCAGCCCCTGCCTCTGTGCCACCGCAGGTGCCCCCTCTCTGGCACCCTCTGCCAGTGCAGGACTGGGATCCACCGTGCATAGTGGAAGGGGAGAAGACACCTTGCTACAACCCAGGTCTCGCTGGGGTTTTCTCCCACTGATGTTGCGTCAGCTTGGCAAGTGGCTGCAGCGCCAGGTGTAACCCCAGCTCTGCACAGCCAAGTGGTGCAAAACCTGCTCCAGGGGTTGGGTTTGCAGCCTGGGCTGAGCGCGGCTCAACCTCAGCTTTGCTGCCAGCAGCAAGGCTGCAAGCAAGCTTTGACCTGCTCACAGAGCCTACAAACTATCATCACCCCTTGCCCTCCCCTCGCTCTTCTCTCCCACACCCAGGTACTGCTCTCCCTATCCTCCCACCTGTCCCCACCACTCGTGGCACATTTATTCCAGACAATAAACCAAACCCCAACCTGTAACTACTTCCACCGCACCTTGCGAGAGCCCCACATCACACATCACTATCCCCACAGGCCCCAATCACCCTCCTGCCAGTGAATGGGAAACCCAGCACCCGTGGCAGCCCCCCTGCCCTCCCAGCCCTGGGCCACCTTTGTCTTTAATCCTCCCCATCCCCCGCTGCAGCAAGTGCCCTTGGCTGCTGATCCTACACCCTCAGATCTGCTCGCCAGCACCTGCAGTTACTGGGGCAGAGCCCTGTGGCTTTGCAAACCTGCAGGGAGGGTTGTGCCGGGAGCCTGAACTCCTCAGGGCAGGCAGGGGAATCTGGCAGCCAGCCTTGAGCAGGGAGTGGGAATGAAAAAGGAGGGGGCAGACAAGCTGGGAACACAGCAGAGGCTCTCCATGAGTGCCACGAATGGAGAACTGCAGAGACCACACTGGAAGTGATGTCTGATCACTGCTCCACCACCCTTGGCACCAGCAACCTCCCCAGGTGAGTAGTGGTGCATGGGCTCCATGGCAGCCACCTACGTGTCCCACCATGGGTCCACACCTTGGTGTTTGCTGGGAAAGACCTACCAGGGATTCGGCCAAAGAGCAGAGGATGAGCACCATGGGTCACGTGTGTGCTTGGGCAGAGGAACAAATGGCAGGTAATCCTGGATAAACCCTTAAGCACCCTGTCACCAAGGTGAGGCACATCTCCTGCTCCCCAAGGCTGTGCAAACAGATTGAGCCCTTCACAACCTCCCAAACTTCCTCCAAGCAGAAAGTCCCAGACCTCTACTTGTCTCCAGCACTTAAAAAAAAAAAAAAGGACACAGTCACGTTTCTGGGCAAAGAGCCTTCACTTTGGCAGAAGTGGGTTGCATCAGAAAGAAAAAACTGGCACCAGATCCACCCGCCCGCACTATTTAAGAAAAAAAAAAAAACAAACCACAACAAAACCCAAATTACCCTCTGGTTACATGAGATCCAGATCCTCCCCTAAAGTCATTTAAAACTGAAACTTTGTCCAAGCCTCATTTAACTGCTGATGGGAAGGGTGTAGTAATGTGTAAGGATAAGGACCCTCTGGAACGGGCTCCGAGGGTTCCAAAATCTCCACCTCCAGAGCATTTTTGGAAAGACGTAAAACTGATTGAATTTAAAAAAGCTCAACAAACCTGACAAAAAGAGGATTTATCCCAGATTACTTGCCAGGATGGATTTACCCAGGACAGCCTCTAAGAAAACACCCACCCCCTTGACAAGCATCTCTCGGTTCAGTGTGCTCCCTGGGGACAAAGTGACAGCCACACGGTCACTCCCAGCCCAGCCTGACCTCAGCTGGCGGACATGGACTGATCCTGCCCCACTGCAGAAAAGCCTCCAGGCCGCTCATTCTGGCAAAGAAAGAATTGGTTTTTTTTAAAAAAAGTCTTCCTGCTATTTAACATTGTTGATCCCACTGAGCATTATTCTGTGGTCATCCCTAGGCTTCCCATCACTGGAAGGGGCACTGGGCAGTCCGACTCCAAAGAAAAGGCTGCCAAGGGAGAAAGGATGTGCATGCGGGTAAAAATCCCATAAATCTACTATGCAACAGCATGGAGAATAAAGATTGCACCACCTTCCTTCTAATATTGCAATGGAAGTTCCTTGCAATGGTATTCAGGCCAGCACAAGGTCTTAGGAGCTGTAGGAGTCTGGAGGAAGGTTGCAGCCCACCTCCTCATGCTGGCGTTGCCCAGCTGGTTCATCACCCTGCCCAGGCTGCTCTGCACTCGCTCCATGCTTCGGATTTGCTGACTGCAACCAGATACTGCTCAGAAAAAAAAACAAAACCACCAAAAATCCCCCATGATTTCAGGGGAATGGTCGAGTGTGCGCTAAGTGCTTTGCTGGATGGGGGCCAGAGCCTTCAGCACCTCGCAGTCTGCAGCTCTGTCGCCTGCCCTTCACTATTTATCAAGCCCCTTCCACCTCCAAAGCTCCAGGCAAGCCCAGGTTTTGTCCCCGCACAGACCCATCTCCGTGACCACAGGGGATGCTGGAGCAGTGGGACAGACAGTTACTACCTGAGCTTGAATTTGGCTGGACTGCAAAGATTAAGGTGGCTTTTATGAAACACACACTGCACCCGTAACGAATGCAAAAAGAAGGGTCCCACACTTTATATCCCCTCCACAAGAAGCAAAGCAGTAACCCCAACCGATTAGAAACACATTTTGGAGGAAAGAGCCATGGGTCTCTCATTAGTATAGGTTTTCAGAGTGACAATAGCTCATCATCTCAACCCCACAAGCCTCCCTTAATCGACAAGACTAAGGCAGACAGTGTAATGGTGAATTAAATGCCTCTGCACAGAGACGTAGCAGTGGGGTTACTGCATCCTCCTTCTGGTTGTGCTCGCTGCCATCAGCATTGCTGTGCATCAGCTATCGGGTTTCAGAAGGACAATCCCCTGCCATTAACAGATGGCTTATCCAGACAGAACAACAAGAAACCAGCTGAGGCCTCTAATTTGACCTTCCTAATTTTTTTGGAGGGCAGGAGGCATAGCTGAGGCATCCATGGAGGCCAATATAAACACCAAACCAGCAGTGCCCTGTGCCCTCAGCAAATCCCTCATCCTCTACAAACTAAAAATGGCCATACTGTCCTTTTAGTGTGGCACCCAAAACCCCTGTAAAAAAGCTCTCCACTGCTGTACCAGGGAAGGATGCAGCCACTCTGGTGCTCAGGGGGCCACTGGGTCCCACTGTTTTTGTTGCTGCAACATGCTTCACCTTTTCTGCCTCGGGAGAAGATGCAGGTGAAGATATTTTCCCCTCCAGATTGGGCTCAGTTGTGTCCCAGGTTGCTCCAGCACATTGTTTCATCTCACCGGCTCCCTGCATCAGCAAACAGCAATTTCTGCTCTGAGATACTGCACTTTGTCATGAAGCAGCTGCTGCATTAGCTCTACCCCAGAAGCAGTGACATCCACACAGGAAGGAAGATACTGGGGAAAAAAAAAGCTCAATGGGCTGGAGATGGGATGACAGGGAGCTCCCATTAGCCAGGATGACTGGGACCAGCCTGGATCCTGGCTCACCTCCCAATGATCACTGCCAAGGAGCATAGAGCAGGAGGATTTGGCAGAGAGCTTAAACGCTGGCCCAGGAGCCAGCACCTCTGCCCAGGCACTGGCAGAGCACACTGGGCAGCCCACGCGGGGCATGCAGGGACATGCTGGCTGCTCTGCGGGCACCGCTGTTTCCTGCCCCTGCCTCCGGCTGGTGCTGCCTCCACTGCACCCCTGGACCACGTGTCCTGCAGCTTTTGAGCTCCAGTTCCTCCCTCCCCTGTTCCCCCCTCCTCCAAATCCTTATCAACTGCAGAGGAAACTAGAGGAGATGCTCAGGGAGATTAGGAGATGCTACACAGCTGCATCGCTCTGTGCATCAGAGGAGAGGATGCAAGGAACCACCCTTGCCTTCCCCACCTCATGCACCACATTATGGGCTGGAGCAGGAGGCAAAGGTCCTGCCTATCCATCACCCAATTTCTCCACTGTGGACTGACCCAGACCTTGCTGCTCCACCAGCTTCAGCCTCACACAGGTGGCCTTCAAGAGCTCACCAACATCCTCCCAATGCTAGAAGCAGAGGTAGCTGTGGGCTGGCAGCTGCCTATCCTGTATCGTCAGCACATCTCTCCCGCTTACTCTCAGCTGCAAGAAAACACAAGTTAACAAAGCAAAGCTGATCCCCTCAGTGAGCAAAGCAGGATGCTGCTATCTCAGCCTCTGCCCACAGCCCAGCACAGACCAGGGACATGAAGGCTGGCAGCTTCTACTGCTGGTCTCAGCCTCCCAGGGACAAAGTCATGCACACACCTGGCCTGAGCCACTGCCACCACATCCATCACCACTGTCTGGCCTCAGCACAGCTGAGAAGGTGGCGCTGGACCCATCTCTTCCTCTGGTGGCCTGCATGACCTTGGGCAAAACACTCCAGCTCCTTTCCCAGCCCCTGCCGCTCAGTCGCACCCCTGGAGCCATGGGGACAGGGAGTGTGTCCCCGGGGCAGTGCATAGCCCAGAGCACCACAAACCACAGCAACTTTGGTATGTCCATACCAAAGCCAGATAAGAAACCACAACAGCAAATAAAGCGAAGGAGCAGAGGTGGAACACAGATACCGAGACACGGTCACTTGTTGCAGTCACAGCCCAAGCCTCTGAAGAACAACCAGGAGCCCCCTGGTCCCAAAATCCTTTCACATCCCACAAGCAGCTCTGCCTCCAGGCACCTGCAGCCAACACTTCTCCAATGAGGAGAGAGGAAGAGAGGCTTGAGAGAAATGAGGGTAGGAGACCTCCCCCAGTGCATCCTGCCCTAATGCCAGCTAAAGGTCAGCAGTTAATTACCAGGATTATTACAGGGAACACCCTCCCAGGGGGACCGGCTCTCCGCTCTCCTGGCTACTCTCTCCTCTCAGGCTGTTTTGCTGCCAGGAGGAGTTTTGGCAGGGGTGTTTGCAGGGCACAAGGCGGGGATTGCTGGATGCAAAAAGCAAGTGCTGGCCCGGTCCCACAGTCAGGCTCTCCTCCCCGAGCAGATGAACTTCTCGTACGGGACACTACACTCCTGCTGGCTCTCCCAGCCTCCTCCAGACTTTCTCCCACGTCAGGGGAAGCAGAGCCTACCACGCAAGCTGGTCACTGGGGCTCCCTTCGCAGTCCAAGGAGGGGCAGGCACTTCAGTCCAACCCTACACAAGTGCACAAGGTAAGTGGGAACAAACTTCTCAGGAGACACATCTTTTCCACAGCTACTGAAGAGAGCACATCTGGCCCACACCTCACCTCTGGGGCGCCCAGCAGGGAACACCTTGGGAAGAGCAAAGAACAGGGCTTCCTCTTGTCCTCCATGGAAATTTTGTCTGTGTGAAGTCATGGGGTTTTGTACCAGGATTTCTGGGTTGTGACAAATCCCAGGCTGGGCATCCAGGCTGCTGGCTGCATCCACTCCCATGTGCAAGACTGGCACCCATCAGAGCCCTGGACTTGTTGCACATTCACCATGCAGGACCCGGGAGCATGTTTCCACCCCGAATACAAGCAGAGGTACTCCAGGTAGGATAAGACCCAGTGTTAGCCTGCACAAATGCTGTTCTGAAGAAGCCAGTGTCCCTTCCCCAGATGAACTAAGGCTGGCGGCAGCCTGTGAAGCGACCCTTCAGTTACTGGCCAGGGCTGTTTGAGAGGCACAAGCTTCCACTGACTCGAACGGAAAGGGGAAGCTCAGCACTGGTGCTTCTAGACAGATGATCTGTCTAGGGACGTCTCTGCAAGCCACCCCAAGGTGACCTTCTTGCGTGGTATCCAGGGCTCCATCCCCCTCAGCCCTGCCTGGGAGAGAAATGTAATAACCTTATGGGAGCAGAATAAAGCGGAGGAGGATGGGGGAAGCTGCAGATCTATAAGCAGGGCTCCTCCAGCTTGGCTCTCCCACTATCCCTGCCTCCGAGGAGGATGCACAGCGATAAGGAGATCCAAGAGGTACCACAGAGGGCAGGGATGGATCGATGGGGGCACCTGGCACAGCGCAGCACCTCGGTGTGGAAGGGGTTGAGAGGCTCAAGGAAGCTGCTCCCCAGGCAGGTGTTCCTCACCGAAGGGTCCAACAGGGAGCACTTCTGTGCAACATCCCACATCCCAGTCCTTGAGCTTGCAGGGTCACCGATGTCTCCAGATGGACAACCAGCCCGCCAGAGGCTGTCTGGGATGGGGAGGGGATGGGACCAAGCAGACTGGCAAAACACAAACAGGAAAGAAGGGCAGACATGGCAATCCAGCAGATCCTGAGTGCACAAGGCAAAGGCACAGCTCACAGCCTGGCAGCCGGGAGCTTGGCAGTGCCAACAAGGAAGCCTTGGCAGTGGTGGATCTGAGGACCTGGGTGTCCAACAGCAGCAAGCTCTCCTTGGGGATTTTTGCACCCAATATGGGTGCCTTCTTGATTCTTTCATGCCCAAGGAGTCAAGCTCCACCACAAAGCAAATGGAGACAGGAGTGACCACTCACTGTCCCCAGGACAGGGCACAAAGGCGAGGAGTGGAAACCGAGGGACAGAAAAGATTTCTCACATTGGCAGCAATGCCAGTGACGTTCAGATGCCATGAGTTAGTTTTCATCCATCCCACCAAGTCGATGCAATCAAGTTTCCATGACAGTGATTTAACAGCAAAGATGACACTGGCCAGGACATTCAATGGGCAGCAGAGAGATGGATCCTGTCCCCAGCAGGGCTTGAGCTCTTCAGTGTTGGGGTAAAGTTGGGAAGAGAAGAGTAAGATAAAGATCCCATCTGCTGCTGAGCCATTCCAGGTCACCACAATAACCTGACCTCTTCCCCCACCACACTCAACCCAAAAGTTGTTCTGAGACAGCAAGGACTGAGTATTCACTAAAGCACAGATATGATTTCCAGATGCATGCCCTGTGTGTCATCATCTGTGTGAGGTCCCAGAGGGCTGAACCATCTCTACCATAACGCAGGCAGTTCCTGAAGCACCTTCTCCTCCTCAGACTCTCCATGTCAGTCACTTCCACCCACCACACCGTGAACTAAAGAGGCAGAGTTACCAGTGCGGCTGCTGGTGAAATCAAACCTGCTGCAACTCAAAGCGGTTAAAAATGGAAACAGTGACTCTGCTCTTCCCTTTTCTCCAGTCTTGCTCTATCTACACTAACCACGATGGAACCACTGATGGTGCTGCCTTCACCTTCCATCACCAAGGCATGAGTGTGGTGGATAACCAGTCAATGGCACCTTGTTACAGCACTAACCAACTGAAGGCCTCCAGGCACTGAGCAGATACTATGTAAGATACACACCACCCTCGCAGGAGGCTATCTTCAGTGTATGTGGGAGAAGCAGGAGTTCTTGGTGATGGTCTTCACACCAGGTTCCTCTACTGCTTGGGTCTGTTATTTTCTTAATGACCTCACCTGGGATTTATTTGATCCCCAGAACTGGTCCTCCTGCTTGCAAACCAATCTGCTTCATGGTTCATACCAAACCTCATGTGCCAATGCTCCAAAATTTCATGCTCTTATCTCTAGGCCTTTTCATAACACACTCCAGAGCCTGAGCTGCTGAGGATTACAGGGACCATACTCCAACCGGCAACAAGACCTTGAGAACAGGCTGAGACAAGGCATTAAATGACATATGAGACACCAAAGAGGAAAAAAAAAGGTAAAACAACTTCTGCTGCTTTGCTGGGATGCATAGCCAAGTTGTGTCCCAGCAGAGCCAATTCCCTGCTGCCCAGCAAGACTGGGGAGCCCAGGACTGCTTGTGGTCTGCTCTGTGACCCAGGACAGCTTTTTGGTTGTCTGAAGTTGAGGAGAGCTGGCAAGGATTAGCAGGGCCGGGAATGCAGGCTCGAAGGAGAGGGGGTATCCAAAGTACTCTGGGGTCCCAGCCAGAGGATCCAGAGGTGGATGAGTGACACCCGTAGGACAGGCGCTGGCAGAGGTACCCGAGCACAGCAGCTCGGCATGAGGAGGCAGCAGGCTCCCTTCCTTCTGCTCCCATGCAGCCCAGGAGCACAGAACCTTGTCCCTGGCTCACACCGAAAAGAACCATGTCAGGCAGTGCTCAAATGCTCAGCAAACAAACCAAGCCAGCCCCAACCCCACCTCTCTGCCAGCTGGAAAACAGATTTATGGGGTGCAGATTTACAGGGCAGGGTGCCAAGGGGGTTGAAGTCCTCTTGGACATCCCATCTTCCCAACACAGCCAAGCCTCTGTCTGCAGCCACCCCCATCATCTGACCTGGCTCACAGGCTGGGGACCGCACGTGTGGAGACACCCCCTAGAGAGGGCGAGGAGTAGGGATGAAGGATGCTGGCACACACAGGAGGGATATCCTTTAATCACCACATCACCCGGCACTTCTGGGAGTGAGTAAACAGGAAAAAGGCTCTCAAGCAGCTGCTCTACCCAGTGTCCTGGTGAGGCACAGTCTGTGACAGCCTTTCTGGACATCTTTCTCTGTGACAATGATTTCCATCCCTGGCCAGTCTGGCCCTAGCACAGAGAGATGTTCACATGGGGCAGGATGGGGCCCTGCACGGTGCAAGCCTGGGAGGAGAGGAGCAAGGCACACCACAGAGTGAGTCAGGGGAGCAGGACACAGCTGTGTTTGGAGGTGGGGGGAATAAACAGTTATATTCCAAGAAAAAGAAAATGCATTTATAATGGGTTGGAGAGAAAAAACAACCTGTAAGACGCGGTCCTGCCCCTTCTGCCATGGCTGTTTGCCATTTCATCATCAAGGCCAGCAGACAATGTCAGCTCAAAGCATCCCATGCATGGGAGCTCATGTGCTAGACCACAGCCTTCGCCGGGGGAATTTGAAAACAATGATGTGGGTTCACCTGCCTACGAGTGGCCAGGTGTGCACTGGGGCACCCTATTAACAGCACAATAAACGATGATTGACCAAAACCTCAGAACCACAAGCGTTTGCACACAGAAGGTAGAAGCTGCGGAGGTTGGTCCCAGACTCTGGAAGGCTTTCCATGGCTCTCCAGCTGGCTCAGCTCATGATCCCCCTGCTCCAAATTGGACTGAGGAGCCACCAGACCACACAGGCAGCACAGATGGAGCTGAAAAGCAACCTGAAAAATCACAGAGACTTTTTAAAGCACGGGCTGTCGGCTTCACAAAGCTCTGCTGATTTTGACAGATTTCAAGCTGCCAGATTCTGTTAGAGATTCCAGCCCTTGGCCTGTTGCTTTTTGGGTGCTCAGGGTGCTCCAGATGAGCACAACCACCTGGCCTCCTGCTGTCTGATCTATCGAGGTGTTTGAAATGTGACAGCGATATATCAAGAGGCACCAGGTGCCCACAGATAAGGGGAGCTGGGACAGGAGGGACCAGCCCAGCACAGCCATCAGGCAGAAGCAGGCAGCCCTGCCTGCAGCTTCAAGTGCTGGGGATCTTCAGAGGCAGAAAATTCTCAGAAATGAGGAAGTTTCTCATTTGAATCAACGTCAGAAAGCTTTTTCCATGTAAAACAGCTCTTTCTGCAACATAAAAAAAATCCTCAAAACTTAAAAGATTAAAACTGTTTTGAAGGAAAGCCTTCTCCAGTGCTGCTGCAGAGTCCCTTTGGGAATGGCTGTTGTCACCATGTCCCCCTCCTGAGGGCTCTCCCAGGTCTGGGGGACACCCTCCCGCCACTGCCTGATATAACAGCTCCCGTGGAGAAACCAGGCTGGGTGGAACAGATGAGCGGGGACATCAGAGTGGAGGAAAAGCCATGAGATCACCCAGCCACCCCCGAGCACGGCGGGACACAGCAACCGCGCAGAGGATGTGCTGGATGTTAACCAATCTCATGGGATGGTCGCAGGTTTCTGAGCACCCCTGGCTCTGTTGGACACACAAACCTTTCCTCTCTTATCCTCCTCTAGATACATATCCTTTCAGTTGCTCTATTCCAGCATCATCTTCCACCATCTGCTCTCAAAGCTTGTTTGGCCATGGGGAAATGTGGAGGGTAACTTATCAAAAGCATTGTAAGGACTTCAAATTTTAAGCCCCTCTGATTTCTACTGTCCTTAAACCTTGGAGCACACTTCTAGAAAAAAAAACCTCTTCTCCACTGACTCCAGACATTTCCTTTCATTGTACATCAAGGTTCAGCCGATGGTTTAAACTCAGAGCTGCACAGGGTTGTTGCGTTTGAAGGCCCACATGTCCTCACCACATGCTGCAAGCTCTTCCTCAACTCCCCACACCCCTCCTCCACGATGTGCTTTACAGCAAGTCCTACCAAACCTGCAACAGGTCAGGAACGGGGACGCAGCACGAGGCGCTCGCTGCAGCCCCAGCCAGGCTCCCCAGCTCCGAGAAGCACAGTCACACACCTCCAAACCCAAGCCACCAGCCCAGTTTTTGACTGACCTACCATTAGGCAGAAACTATCACTGTTGGCCCTTCATCTAATGAGCCATGGCCCACCAGCAGTGTGGTCCTGCTGTATTTCTGCAGCTGTGTAGGACTGGCAATCACCACACTCGATGGTGGCTGATCTGGATGAAGTCTCACAGCTCCTGCCAGCCAGTTTCATGGCCTGGATGAGATGCTCAGCACAAATGGTTTGCAATGCTGATCCCAGTGGGATCTCACTTTGGCAGAGACCAAGGAGATGGACACACAATCAAACCTGCTCCACTTCCAGCAGCCTCACAAGTGACCGCCCACAGGCTGAGCTGCTGCAGCTGGGCAGGGCAGGACACAAGCAGAAGCTTGAGTGATTATAGCTAACACTGCAAGGCAGTGTTGACTGTTTGCTTGTACTCGTGGAGCTCCTACTCTATCCCAAATGTTGGCAAATGTTACATCCTGGCCAGACTGCCTGTCATGGTGCAGCAGTGTCCCTTATGTCCCCTGCCAGGGGACACAACAGTCCCAGCACTCTCTGGAGGAGAAGGTACCAACCAAAGAGCAGTGCTCGAGTTCCCAGGACCACAAAAATTAAAAGACAGCTGCACCCCTGCGGCAACTTGGTGGTCAAGCCTGCTCCACCACATGCAATGCCTGGGGACAGGGACCTTAGCACTGCTTAGGGATGGGGACTTTAGCCCCAACTCCCCCCAGACTCCTGCTGAGACTGCAGACAAGCCTCTCTTCCTCCATCTGCAATCTGCAAGATATGCAGCAGGTCACACGCCTGCTGCCCAGGGACAGGCGATGGGGCATTGCTAACAGCGGCACAGCGCACATCACTGTGATTAGATAACCGAGCTGAGCAAATGTTTCGCTGATAAGAATGACTGCCCCCACTGTGCAGGCAAGGGAGCTAAAACAAAGACCAGTAATAGAGGTCACAGATTGTGTTGGGTGACTGCTGGGTCAGCTCCAAGATAGGGCCCATTAAAAGCCTTGTATGAAAACCTGTAACAAAACTGCCCCCAGAGATGGAAGGTGATAGCACTGAGCATGCGAGGTGCTCTGCGGCAAAGCCAGATGTTCAGATCCAACTTATTCAGATGCTCCTCTTGCCACATGTGGTGTCCAGCCAACGTGGCTGCCTGCCTTCCCAGCAGGGAGGGGAAAAGCCAAGCCACATCGCTTCTGCCCCAAAAAACCTGGAGCACTCCAGCCTTCGGTGTAGCCGAGAAGTAATCAGTTCAACACAATGCAAAAACGCTCCAGCATGTTTTGATTAGTGAGCTTAAAACCAATACCTTCCACGTGGCTGACTGGCACACAAAGCAGCCAGATGGATGGACAACGTGGGTGCGGTACCAGGTCTCCTGGCCAGCCAACCTCTAGGTGCTCTCAAGGTTACAGAGAAGCTTGTGAGATGCTAAGGAAGTAGGTAATTTGTGATGTGTCTTACTACTACATAAACAGGGGTTTTCTAACCTGTTCCTCCTGAAAGATGCTACCAAGAAGAGAAGGGCGATCCCAAAGGGACGCAAAGTGAGGGGAAGCGGCTGTTTCAGTTTGGAGGTGAAGGCAGAGTAGAGTTCACTCGCTTTCCCCAGTTTGACACAAATATCCCAGTAAGCAGGAAGGGGTCTGCTAACGACACACACACACACACACACACACTAAAAAACCCAGAAGAACAAAACCTTCTCTCAAGAAACTCCCACAGGAGAGGTTCAACAGGGGAAGCTTTAACCATTACGACGGTCAAAGCCACGCTCCCACCTTTCCACAGCAGCAATTTCTGCCTCCCTCAGGCACCTCAGGAGCAACCTCCCCCACTGTCAGCCCCTGTCCTACAGCTGCAGGGTCGGGAGGCAGTCCAGACAGGCACCTGCACCCCATAAGGATCCAATTCCGAAGTTACTTTAACCTTGAAAGCCATTTCTGGCTTGTTTGCTTGTCAAGAGCTCCGAGTCCCTTCGCTTATTCAGATGGGTTCAAAAAATAAAATAAAAATTAAAATAAATTAAAAATAAAATGCTGTGCCTCAGTGAAAGAGACTGGTAGTGGGGAAGGATGAGGCAAGTAAGGGCCACCCTTCGGCATCACTTTGTATCAGTATTTTACAGTTCCTTTTCTTTTACACAGGCAGCGGCTTTTCTCCACCTCCACAGCACTGAGCTCATTTCACTGAGAGCAAGAATGCAACCAGGGTTTTTGCGAGGTGGTTTTTTCCCCTCTCTCTCTCCCCTATAAAACAAACATCTGCTCCAAATTTTCAGCTCGCTTTCTGAGCAAACTCTCTGAATTTTCTGACGTGTTTCAAGGCAGACAGATCAATTAGAAGCTGGCCTATAACTCCCAGCATGTGAAGTTATGAATGCAAGATCCTTTTATATTAAAAAAAAAGAATTACTTAACACAGGAAGTTTAAAAAAATGCATAAAAGACATCTGACTTGAGGGATTAGCTCTACTTTGCTTTGGGTGATTAACAAAAAGAAAAGTATTAGAGCTCTTCCCTTCGTAACAGCGAGGCCCTCTGCAGCGTTGATTAGCAAGAAAGCAATGCATTGATAATTAGAGCTGGCTGAAATCCTTTTGGGTAAAAACAAATATTAATTAAAAAAAAAAAAGGACTTTTTTTAAACAAACCAGGATGGCATTTAGCACAGTTTCAGTTTTGAAAAAGCACAGGAGAAGGAGGTGACGGCTTTTCAAAGCAAAAGGCTTCCTGCACACACAAGTTCGCCCCCTCCTCCCCGTCCCTCAGCTGGTTCTGCTGATGGAGAGAGCTGAGGAGCTCAACCAGGAGCAGGAGACGGGGCCTTCCCAACAGAAAAGGTCCTTCACAGGGGAGCCCAGCTGGCCGGAGCCCCTGCTTTGCCTGCTGCCGCGTCAGAGGGGAGGTGAGGGGGATGCACACATTATCACACAAGGTCACTCTTTATGCAACGCTCACAAAGCCCTACACAAAGGTCACAAAACCAGGGGATGAAGGAGAGGACTGTCACACCAGCAAGGGCTCCTCTTCCTCCCAAAACCAACATACCACGACCTCAACCCCTCCCAGACCACAGGCAGAAGGAAGGCACAGCTGGGCCGTTTGATGGTGGCCAACATGGCTGGGCATTTTGATGGTTGCCTGTGCATCTACAGCGTGTGGTGATGCCACCCAACCCATCAGACATCCCTAGTCAGCATCCCTCTGGTCCAGTCTCTCTGCTGTTAAAAGTTCCTCTGTCCCTCATGCACTGCCTATCACGCAGTAGGAGGCTTCCCAAGCTGCAGCCACCAGAGTTGTGCTCTTTCCAATGGGGACAGTAAACGGAACCAGGTTCTCCAGCACTGCCCACCCCTCCTTGGGACAAAACCACATCTTGTTTCTGCAAAACCCACCAGGTGCAGAGAAGGGAGCACAGATCCTCCGTGCTGGGCTGCTCATGGAGACAGGTATCTCTCCAAGGCACTTACACAGACCTACATCTATCTCTGTATGTGATACACACCTGGGTTTTCCCAGGCATCCTTCTTCTGCCCAGAAAGTGCATCCAGATAAAAATGGGGAAGCTGGCCAACAACTTCATATTGCTGGCCATCGATCGCGTGGCTCTGCCTCGCCTGCCTAGATACACAGTCATTATTTGTGTACACAAGCTGATATTTCCACCTGCAGCTCCCACGCTTCTGTCCAGGAAGTGTTAAAGCAAAGATCTCAGCCCAGCAAAGGGAGAGGGGCGAGGAGAGGGGCGAGAAGATGGGTGCTGCTCTGGGTGCTGGGTGACACCAGAGGAGGGGACTGAGGACAGGGTGAGATGCTCGGGTACAGAGAGGAGGCCATGGGGAAAGCATCCAGGATCAGCGAGATGGGGCTGAAGAAATGGCAGCTCTTCAGGCTCATGTCCTGTCTCTCCAGCACGACCCATCTTGCCTCTCAGGAGGGCTGCGCACACCAAGGGAACATCATGCGTGCGAAGAGGAACGTGGTGGGCACCCCAGAGCCCACGGCCACCAGCCGGCCAACTCCACTGAGGAACAGCAGAGGAGCCCCAAGTAATTTTCCACTGTGGCATTTAAAGGAACACAAGGAACAGGCTGTCCTGTGCTCCCCAACCCTTGCTTTTCTTTTGTTAAAAACCCGCGGATTTTATTATTTTTTTAATTTGATCTCCTCAGTCCCTGGGACACATTCTCTGCTCTTACTGCTCTGCTCTTGTCTGTCTGCACAGCACAACAAGCCCTCACAGCCATAACATCATCATCGTTACCACCAGTTTTGGTACAGAAGTTAAAGTTCTCTCAGTTTCCCTGAAGTTAAGGTTCCAGCCCCACAGGGCCTGCAGTGGGTGCTCAGGTCTGCCCACAGCAACCATCGCCCACGTTTAGACATTGTGGGACCTCTGTCCTAGCATGGGCCATGGACCCACCTGGTCTGTAGTTCCTGTCAGAAACCAGTGCCTCGCCAGCAAAGCAAACGGGTGCTTTGCCTTGGGTCAGGAACAACTTAAACCCAGGGCCAACGGAGAGTTGCACTCTCCTCCCTCTCCTACTGCCTTGAAGCATCTAGAGGCCACTCTGGGAAAGGTATAGGGCAGATTCATGTCCCATTGGTGCTAACAAAGCTCAAGGCTCCTTCCAAATCTGCCTGGAGAAGCCATTGGGCAGAAGCTAGAGGACTCCAAGGGTCTCAAGGCAAACCAAAGGCCCATATGGGGAGCAAGAGCATTTTGAGGTCCTGTCACAGAGACATGACCATCATCTTCCACCTCCTTTCTTTGTCTGAGCACCCTGACAACACTAACAGCATCCAACCTTTCCACCCTCGACCAGCAGCACATGCCAGCAGAGATTACAACCCCTCCACGGCCTCGCTGCATCCCAGCCACATCCCTCAGCACAGGGAAAGCCAGCACCAGGACTTGGGTCACATCGCATTCATGTGTGTCCTCTCTTCCTCACCTCCAATACTGGAACAGAGACACTGTCCTGAAGCTGGGGCGCATGGGGAAAGGTAATTTTAAGAGAAACAGCAGGAACTGAAGTTAACAGTTTCCCAGTGCGGGGCCTCCCTGCTCTCTCCCCCTTCCCACCCATCTTTGTGGTTTTACACTCACATTTCTTATGCATCTTTTCCCCTGCCCTCCTCGTGCTGGAGGTCCCCATCCCACGTGTGAAACCGAAGGCAGCAGAAGCTGCTCTGCCCATAACTGTGCCCACCACCACGAACTGGGATGGCAGGACCCGGCCCCACGCTGACCCCATGCCATCGTACTCGGGCAGACACGCAAAGGGGAGAAGGGGAGGCAACGACGTTACAATATTTTGCGTTGTTTTTTTCTGCTTTTTGCCCTTTCCGCTTCATCTCATCTGTTGCTGCCTCAAAATCTGATGCAGCCTCAAAAGGGCTCAAACTAATCCTGCCTCCTTTTGAGGCTCCTTATGGCTTTTAGGTGCAAGGCAGCACCCGGGAACAGGCCCCTTGTTTATCCCAGGGGAAATCTGACGCTGGAGAAAGATGCAGAAAGTTGGGCTGCGGCGCTGGGGGCGGCTACGGCAGTACCCGGCCGTGCATCCGCGGGGGGCGGCTACGGCAGTCCCCGGCCGTGCATCCCCGCAACAGCCGGCCCCGGTCCGGGACAGCGGACACCTCCGCCACCCCGAGCTGCTACCCTCGGAGATGCCGAGCTGAGATACCTGGTTTTAGTGGTTGGTTTTTTCCCCTTCCCCCTCCCCACCGAGCCTCACGCC
>NW_010209969.1:0-461 GCF_000695765.1 Mesitornis unicolor
CCTCCCCCTATTTATTGTTGTCCTCCTTTTGTGGTTGGTTACTGGGAATAAACTGGGGTTTTATACGTGGTGGTGGTTTGGGGACTCTCAGTGCTCTCCCAGTATGGCCCACGTCCTCCCAGTTTCCCCTCAATCCTTTCCAGTGCTCTCCCAATTGCTCCCACTGCTCTCCCAGTCCTTTCCAGTGTGGCCCAGTCGCTCCCAGTTCTCTCCCAGTCTTTCCCAGTACACCCCACAATCCCCTCTATAGAGGTGACCTGGGGCGCCCAGACCCCGCCCCCTTTCCCGCTGATTGACAAGAGGGGCGGTGGCTCCGCGAGGGGGTGACTTGCGATTGGGCGAGGCTGGTGAAGGGGCGTGGCTTCTGAGGAAAGCAGGGGCGGTGAGGGGGCGTGGTTTCTGTGCGGGACCGTGGCTCGCGATTGGGTGGGGGTTGCGAAAGGGGCGTGGTCAAGGGGTCG
>NW_010209970.1:0-1206 GCF_000695765.1 Mesitornis unicolor
AGTGAGCCCTGAAAGCAGCGGGGAGCCCCCCCAAACCATCAGTAGGCGCAGGGAACAGGCGGCTAAGAGCCCGTGAACTACCGCTTCGCCCTCTTAAATGAGCCATTCACTTAAAGGCTATTACGGGCGAATTAATAAATTACACAGCGAATTATTAAATCCAGATAATTACAAGGAATAAGTAAGTAATCATTAGTTATCTCAGCTAATTACTGTGGGTCAGAGCGAGTGAGAATGTGAAATCCTCCTCGGGAATTGAAATTAACTTTGCACAGTGAGTCTCTCTGCTTGACATCCCAGTCTGTAGGCACATGGCAGCTCCCCTGTGAGCTCGGCTTTCTATTTAACTTGGAGAGAATGGAAATAAAATTAAGAGGCGATGTGATAATAGGAAGCTGCTTAGAAAGCAAACGCGGTGTGTTTTATTTTTTCACCTTTTACTGCCTGCAGATGGACTGCTCTCTAGTTTCCCAAATTAAAAACCTGAGGCAATTAGTCGACTTTTCCGCGTACCTGCCTCCACGCATGCAGATTATGAACAAACGAAAAGGCAGGAAAGAGCTGGGAGAAGGGGGGGCGGGGGCGAGGGAGTAGAAGCGCCCGGGCTTCAAGAGTGCCGGGAAGGCGCCTGGGCAGCCCCTCTGCTGCCGGCCGGCCCCGCCGCCAGGACCGTGAAGGTCTGAGGCACCGGCGCGCTTTGTTTTGAGAGACAATGAGCTGTCTAATGAGGGTCCCTGTCTCTTCCACTGATCTTTCGCCAGATCTCTCCAAGAGCTGATGTGGTGTGTGTGCGTGTCTCCCCCCCCACCTCCCCCCCAACACCGATCTATAACATCACTTCCCGGCTTCTCTTCACGTGCACCTTTTGTAAACAGCAGATCCATAGGTGGAGACGCTCACGCCACCCTCGCCGGGCTTTGCTCGCATTAAGACAACAACAGCAACAACAACAACTGCTATGCGTGCGCGGCGAGCAAAAAGATCCAGACTTCTCTGCCTTTATCAATTGCAATTAGGTGGACAGTCTTCCCCCTCTTCCCTTGCTCCAGTCTGGGATGATAATTAAAATTTAATGAAGCCTGGGAGTAGCAGAGCCCTGCCTGGGGACTGTGGGATAGAATATTTTAACTGTACATTTATACCAAGTGTCTGGCTTCAAAGACGTGACTGCTTTTAATCTCGAATTAGAAAACCACAGACCTGAAA
>NW_010209970.1:1218-1503 GCF_000695765.1 Mesitornis unicolor
CTCTCCTCACCCCCCGCCACATTGTCACGCCTGTGTTTTCCTGCCTTGCCCCACGACACGCACACACCCACGTCTCGGGTCTCCAATTACACTCGCGTTAATAATAGATGACTTTGAGAGGCTGCGGATTTTTTCCTTTCCCTTTTTTTTCTTCTTAAATAGGGTTAATGCAATATTAATTGCTCGTAGCTGCTATAAGAATGCGCCGCGTTTTTCTAGGAACAAATCGATGGATCGGGGCAGAGAGCGCGGAGCGGGAGGCGCAGCCTCGGGGCCGCCCGGGTG
>NW_010209971.1:0-13065 GCF_000695765.1 Mesitornis unicolor
AGAGGGAGAGCTTCGGGGCAGAGCAAAAGGTCATTTGCTGGGTGAGACCCTCCCTGTGGGCGCTGCTGCCAAGCTCTCCCCAGCAAGACATCCCTCAGGAGTTGAACCTGGCACCCTGCACATCGGGCCTGCATGGCCAGTGCACGAACATTGACCCCGGCTGCCCCATCTCTGCTCGACCCAACACCCGAAACAGGGGCACGGAGGGACTCAGCGAAAAGCTGCTGGAGATTTCAGTGCGCAGTCGGTGCGCTGGAGCGTGAGCTGGTGAGACAGCGCAGGCTGAGCGAGCGGGGTTGCCCTGGAAACAGAGGCTGGATGTGAAAGGCTCCAGTACCCCCAGTTTATATTTATGAGGCCGGTGACATGTGCCTTTGCAGAGTGATGTCAGGAGAAGCAGGAGCTGAGAGAAGGCTGCGTCGCTCTCCACGGCCAAATGCAGCCGGCCAGTGCAATGCCTCTCGCTCAGGGGTGCAGAACTGGCCACCGCACTCCTGGGGTCCCCAGGACACACAGCCCTGTCACCCACATGAGTGCCACCACATCCTACAGCCCCAGGAGCCACTGAGCAGGAGGAACCAACTTTGCCAGGGTGGCAGTGTGAATTGGTGACAAGGCACAGCCCATCACAGCTGAGCATCCCACTCCTCATGGCTCCAGGCCAGCAGGACCAGCAGCTCTGGCTGCAGAGCAGGGCCAGGACAGGAGACGGTGCCTCCAGGGCCTTCGCTCTGGCACTCAATGCTGCTACACAGCAACATCAGTCTAATTATAGTAACGGTGTCAGTGCTGAACAGTGGGAAAAATACATACTTCAAAAGGTCTCTAACAATGTAATTTGCTACTGGCAAACTCACTGAAAAAAACCAAACCCAGAATAAAGCACTTTTTAAAAGTAATTTGTGCTCATCTGACGCTTTAAATTAGCTAAAGGTTCAGTGGGGGCAGGGGGGGTGAGGTGGGCATATAAGCAGAGATTTCTGGTTAAAACTGCTTTTCTATTCGTGTGGCTTTAGAGCAGTTTTACATGAAACAGCGACATTTGGTGGATCTATGTTTAATCTAAATATAGCTCAAGAAAAGTCAAGTCAGTACAGCATTATTCTTACACGTAGAGAAAGGAAGGAGTCGGGTGGGTAGGCAGACATTTAAAAGTCACATCTTCCATGCGTTTTGCTAGCAATGCTTTCCTAAATTATTCAATTGTGTGGAGAACAACAGCAGGATTGTGGATTTAGCATGACTAAGGTGCAACCCACTCCCATAAATTTCTTCTCCAGTTCCTGCTGTCCCTGAAAGTGCCCATCAGTGTCCCTGTCCCTGTCACTCCACCTGGAGAGCGGCTGCTGCTCTCTGCATGTTTCACCCCTGGGGATCCCGCGGGGACTTGCTGGGGCCACAAGGTGACGTAAAGCAGGGGGGAGAAAATAGTAACCCTGGTGCTTAGAGCTGCCCTTTGAGATGAGAGCAAATCCCTGCTGAGAGAGAAACTCAGCCTGGGGAGCTCACATTCGCTAGTGAGCAACCAAGACCCATCCCTGTGCAGACACAGTACAAGAGACAGCTCCTGCCTTGGAAAGCCACGGGCGAAACGGTTAAGACAAAGGGTATGAGAGCAAAACAGCTGTTCTGGCAGGGAGCTCACAGCCTTCCAGCTCCTTTCCACCACCTTAATACTGCTTTTGCTGCATTAAGTCAGCCAGATGCACATGGCTATTCCCTAAGCTGATTTTGTGCAGGGAACGTATAACTGATGTTCTTATCCTTCCTCATCCATGTCTGCTCAGAAACCACCTAATTTCCATGCCCACCAGCCACAGATCTCCCACAGAGAAGGTTTGACTGGGCCAGTCCTTTCGTAACTATTACTGCGTATCAAAGTGGTTCAAAATGACATTGCTGGTCAATGCTCTCAGGCAACACCACCTGTGGGAGAGTTAAGGGAAATCCAAATTAGAGTGAAAAAGGGTGCAAGTCTGGCTTAGTGGAGATTATTCCTGCCCTGTCAGTGGGGAGGATCATGGTTTGGCCTCACCTAGGATCACATTCAGTCCTGGAAGTTTCTGTTTCTTGTCCCCCGGAGAAGTTTTCCCTTTGGGGATGAATACACCACGTGAGTCATTAGCCAGGACAAAGAATGAAAAAGCTTGTCAGATGGGTTCTTAAATTAGGTGGACAATGAGTGATGAGTCTGTTCCAGCCAAGCAGAAAGGGATGGATGGAACAAGGGCCCCTTGGGAAGGCCACAAGCTCCTGATCTGAGGTTTGGTTAAATACAAATGGGGCTTGAGTCAGAAATACCTTGAAAGCACAATCAGATCCTCTGGCAGGGTAAATGGGCTGATGATTTATTTACATGCAGTGATTCACTTCTCACGCAGCGCTGCGTGTGTGTTTCCAAGTCCAAATTTCCTTGACACAAGGACATGTGAGATAGCATTGACCCCTGCGGCAAGTAGAGGAAGACCCCACGTGCAAAAGTGCCAGTCTGCTGCCTTGCTACCATGTGCCTCAGTTTCCCCACCGAGCAATGGATGTTGGTGGAGAATTAAGGTGGGAACGTAGGTCCTTGCAAAGCTCCCACACTGCCCACAAGTCTCGGGCTGCACAATCCAAATGAGAAAAGGAAAGCTTGCTGCTAGGGTTGGGGGAAGAGGATTAATCAGCAGGAGATGACAACAGAAGTCCAAGCTTTCACTAATTAGAGGAGGGCAGGAGCTGATTCAGGGAGCATCTCCCACACTGCATCAGGGAGCGTGTTTCTGCAGTCACATTCCTCTGCTCCCTGGAGACACGGGGAGTTTCTAGGTACTGCTTCAAATCACAGCCCTGTCGAGCAGAACTGTGTCAGGTAAAGTGTGACACTAGACCATTCCCTGGGGAGACACCACAGGCCTGCCAAGAACATAAACATGTTTGGCACCGTACAAATCAGGCCATTACCACGTCAATCACAGCATCCTGCATTTGGCCAAGAGGTGGCTAGGAAGCAGAGCCGGAGACGAAGCCTTTCACACAAGTTTTTCAGAACAGATAACCCAGAAACATAGGCCACCCTCTATCACACATCATTTGTGCTGGAGAACTTCCTCTCATAGTGGATTTAGTACAGGTTATGAATATCTGCACAGGAATTCAAGTAATTTCATATGGCAGAATGAAGCCACAAACACAGGCTGCAAACATAGACCAATGCAGAGCAGAATTAAGGCATGAGGGGAATTAGCCATTGGCACAGCTGATTTATGGATTTGTGGCTGCTATATCACTTCACGTTTTTATTGGATCCGAATACATTTCTAAGGGATCTGGCACAGCCCAGCTATGTATTATGAGCTTGATACTGACATCAGGAGGAAAAAATCATCTGGCTTGTCCTAGGCAGATCAGACCAGACAGTTCCTTCTGGCTTGTAAAAGAATCCATATGCACATATATAGCAACGGGCATAATGAGATGCTAGTTTCAGTCATGGCCTTCAGACACAACTGTTTTACAAATAAGAAAGATACTGTTTTAATCCTGGGTTATAATTTTTTTTGGAAATATCTAGATAAGGATCTTTCTCCAGCCTTTGGGCTTAGGAGATGTGCCTGGTTACCAAACTTCACAGGAGGTTTGGTTCCAGTTTAGTTCTGCAGAGGGGTGTTTCCCTCCAGCATTACAGCAGTAAGGACAGCCTGGAGGAGATAAAACAGGGCAGACCCTTTGCTGGATAAAGCATAAATCAACATACCCCACTGCCACTAGAGCTTTGAGCTGGAGGTATTTTGTGTTCCTTATCTATATTACGGGTACTGTGAGAGCTATTCTAATTAGTCTTCTGGAAGATGAAATGCCTACAATGACACTGGCAAGTGCCATTTTCATCCAGTTCACACAGGACTGAAATGGCTCGTTAAGCCATCTGCAATCAGTGGTGGGGCCCTAAAGCTTTGAATACTTGATACACTGCCATACAGCAATTTTTTCATGTGATGAGAAGCAAGAACAGTCAGGCACCTCTTCCCCATTTTCTCTCTCTCTGCCAAATGAGCCTTTTTTCCTTTTTTTTTTACAACTGTTCCCTTAGAAACAGCCAGCTTAGCCCTTTCACCCATGCTTCTCCTCTTTGTGCAGTACAGCATGGCAGCAGTGCTCAGCACAGCCATTCCCTGCTGCTCCCTGTGGTCTCTCTCCCGGCTCGCATTAAATGAGCGTGACACAGGCTCACGCAGCCCTCTGGTAGAGGTAACGGAGGAGATGTTGATGGCAGACATGCTGCAGCAAGGGAGGTGGCACATCAACGTCCACGCTGTGACCTCAGCTGACAATTACGCAGTCGTCGTTGGCAAGCTGTGGCTGTTCCTCTGCGTTTTTTGACCCCCCCCCGCCTGTTCACCCAAGTGAGCTGTCAGGCCTTAAAGGCTGAAAAATGTCTGGTTCAGCTTCTCATCCAATTCACGCAAAGCAAATGTTAACCCCAGCCTACTTCCAGCTCTAGACTGAACTTGCAGTTTCACTGGGGCATTTCATAAAATGAAATCACCCTGTTTGCTGGAAATGTATCAGCTCTTGCTGTCAGTTCCAGCAGCTTCCAGCCAGTTTATTTCACACAGCTCAGAAAAGTTGGAAAGGATTAAAGCACTGGATAGGAACATGAACCTCTCAATACCAGATTTTCTGTGTTGGAAAAGATTACACAATCCACAGAGACATGTGAACCAGGGAAAAGGTTCAGAGCACATCTGTGATTTAAATAAAACCAAAGAAGTTCAGTCTGGGTCTGAGCTGTGCCAGTTCTATCTAAACTTGGGTCTCCAAAACACAGGCTGGAATTTGGAAGATAACTGCTATATGAATTCACACTATAGGTCCTGTCAGGCCAGGGCTCTGACTGGCAATGTCTGGCACCAGCTCTCTGCTGACAAGGTCCAAGAAATCATGCTGCACACTGATCAGGGATAACTTGCTCTGAGCACAAGAGTCCTCCTGATCCTGACAGAGGGTGTGAGTTTAAATCACAATGCATGAAAATTTATTGCCCTGCAAAATTCTTTTTTTTTCAGTTAAAAGGTCTTTACTGAAACTCTAGGTCTTTTCCACAGGAATATCAAATACCATTTTGATCTGCCTAAGTTTCTGCTAGACCTCAGGAAAATGCTAAGGCAAAGGCATTTGCAGCCTGGCTATAAGGACAGTCTTGCATTTGATAACTGGCCTTTTGGATGCCTTTTTGTGTGCTGCAGCTTCAAGGAGAATGCTTGTATTTACAAATATTAGGGTCCTAGAAACGTTTTCATTCTCACCTCCACTTTGGCTGCTGCTTTTGAAATGCATTCAGACTCCTGCTCTCCAGAGAAACGCACGTTCCCTTATCAGTTTGTTCACATTGGGAACAAAAATTCATGGTGTAGCAAGTTCCACTGATACTCAGTGGGTTTAATTGTGTGTGGGACATCTCTGCGGGAATCAGATCATCAATCTCTTATTT
Organism: Mesitornis unicolor; assembly: GCF_000695765.1. Classification (NCBI taxonomy): domain Eukaryota; kingdom Metazoa; phylum Chordata; class Aves; order Mesitornithiformes; family Mesitornithidae; genus Mesitornis; species Mesitornis unicolor. The sequence continues at coordinate 5,474 of NW_010209971.1, forward strand.
CTTTGTAGTTCTTATCCACTATGGCAAAACGTATGAGGTGAATTTCAGGGGGTTTTGGCTTCCTGACATCCCATAAATACTCTGGAGAAAGCACCTTGGATGGTTTGTGGGAGAGGAAGTGCCTGTTGAGATGGCTTTCTTCCTGCCAGGCTGCCGTGATCTCATTGGCTTTGTCTGTCAGGATGGTCATGTGGCAAGTCTTGGTGAACTCATAGACTTCCTTGATGAGCCCTCCAAACACAGCTCCTCCGTAGTAGAAGTCTCCTTCTCCATCAGGGATGTAGGCTGCTGAAGAGCTCCTCCTCTCATAAGGAAACTGGCTACGAGGGACATTAAAATAGCCAGGGTGTATGGCTGCTACTATGTCACCCAGGGTCTCAGGCCCCCAGGCATTGTAGAACACCATGTCAATGTCCAGGCAGAAGAGGTAGTCCACCTCCTGATGGCTCATCTCGGCTATGTGCTTGTTTATGGCCTCCATCCTGCGCATGGAGATCTCTTGCCCACTGAGGTATTTCTTGATGGGGACAACCACAAACTTTCGTCCAGGTGGCAGCTGGACATCAGGAATTGTCTCAGGGTTGTCAGTGAGGATATAATAGTTCACCTGATAGCCTTTCATGAAATGTTTCTCTGCTGACTCCAAGAAGCGGCCCACAGACCTTGTGTACCTGCACAGACACAACACATGAATAGCAGAGCAGAGACAAGGGGATGCATGGTGAATTATGAAGGGTACTTTTATGAATGGAAGAAGACAATGGATGAAGGGAGTTGACTACCTATTGCTGCAAGAGTCCATATACTATACATGCAATATGTAAAAGTGTAGTGGAAGACATGGAACAAGTGGGTCTACAGCTCTAATGCCCAAGGCACATGCTAGTTCTTCAAAAATACTGACCGTGCTTCCGGTACCTTGGGTACCAAATCTGTTATAGGCTCGTACGATTATGGACACAACGCATGGGCATAAAAGTTTACTACAAACTGGGGCAGCTCAGCTATGCTGAGGACAAGAAAAGCCAAAATTATCTTTCCACAGAGGAAGTACATCAGCCCAAGAAATGTACCCACTGAGTGGTTCACTTACTCTCCAATGGCAAAGGCTGTCACCCCAATGGTGAGGTTCAGTGGCCTGTAGGCACTGTCTAGGATCTCAGAATTGAAGGTTCCTTCCCAGATGATGGGTGCCAGCCATGGTGTCACTGTCAGCACATCCTGACGCCTGAAGGAAAAGAAAAGAGAGCATTAATGAAATGTAACTGTTCCTTCTGGTTTCACGGGCAGGAAATGGGAAAGAAACACTAAAAAGGTAGCTAGAAGAAGAGTGTGTGTATCAGCATTAATTCATTATGGATAGTATTATCATCAGATATTTTTCCCTACCCTCTAAGTTAAGGCTACCAAGCATGGACATTTCAGTCCCCAGGATGAAACTAAGTACTGTTTAATGAATTGGCAAAACCCCAAAGATCTACTAAAATCTCATTTAAGCTCATAGGACTTTTCTGCTGAGAAGAGTTTAATGACCACTGAACTCACAGAATGGGAAGTTATGCATATTGGCTATCAGCATGATGCAGATTGCTACATACAGATTAAAACACAAGTAGTAATACAAAAATTACTATAAAATATATCCCATTGCTTGTTATTTAAACACAATTTGCAGGATGACAGTTTATTTTTCCAGTATTAATATATAGCTTTAACACATTCAGATATAATTTAAAATTCCATATGTGAGCCAGCATTCAAATGTGTAAGAAAGTTATAGAAAATCCTTAATCTCCTGTGTGGGTGGTGGAAATACTGAATATATATGCAGCAGAGTCTGATTATGCTCTGTTACAGATATGCAGTGCTATTTCAACTTTCTTTGTCTTCAGGGTTTCTTTCTTACCTTTTTGATTTTAAAACAAGATGTCATTAATGATGTGTAGCTTACCCTAGCCCACTCCGATTTGCCCCAGACCATGATCTGTAGCACTCCGCTAATGAAATTTGTCATGCATGTCACAGGGCCACACTTGGAGGCTGAAGCAGCTCCCATCTGACAAGCTCCCAAGGCAATAATAGCACAGGAACCAAACCAAGAGACCTGTGGGGAGCAGTTTGATGGCTGAGGCAGCAGTGCACTTTCAACTCACGGCTAACACTTTCAGTCTGAGTGGATCTGAGAACAACAGTTTCACTGCCTCCTGTAGTAATGCATATGATTAAAAGATTAAATTATACAGGAAGAAGAATTTGTTTTGTAGAAAATGTACTAACTGAACTGTTCTCTTTCTGTGTTAATTATCCTTTTTCGGAGGAGAGAGAAAGAGAGCAAAGAAAATCTGCAAGTTCTCTAAGCAGGGCTTTTTTAAATTTCATTTTAAAGGGCTGCATTGGGTTTCCCAATGACTCATTTCGATGGTATGCATCCTCTCAAGTGCACCCTTCAGAGCACTAAAAGCTACACGATTCTCTCCTCTTTAGTCCAGGATATACAAATGATTTTGCACATTAATTTATTCCAATATGGAAGAAAGAAACACTCAGGCCTAGCATGTCCTGTTGAAATAGCAGGGGGAGGGTGAAATAATATGTACCAACAGGGTGTGTTTATTAACATGCCGAAGAATGGTGCTGTTGAAGGTGAACTGCTAGAGATAAGAGTCAGGTCACAGGAGCTGGACCAAAGGAGACTGCTAACAAACATGAGCTGACAAGGAGCGTTTGTCTAAGTCACTTCTTAGCTGTTGCTGCCTGAAACCTTCCATGTCTGTTTAAACTCACTGGGTTTGACTGCTTCTCATAGAGACTTGTCTGTGTGAGTGCCTGCAATTTGTTCCAGCGTAAGACCCAGCAGGTTAGCTGAAACCATGAAGGTCATACAGGGCATATGCTTGATTTTGCCCTGCAATGGATTCAAAGCTCTCCCACAGCTGGTTACAGCTACAGGACAGTTCCAGAAGCTATTTCTCACTGTCTTCCAGCTATTATGTATCTCCCGTCTCAGAAAGAGTCCCTGGCAGTAACCATGTAGACAGGGTGTGCGTATGTACTGATGTATTCATCGGGAATTTGCAGTAGGTATGTTAACAAGTATAGAGTGACTAAACTCAACCTTACAGCAGCACAGACAGCTGTGGACATACCCGTACGGTTAGGCTTTTCTTGGAGCGAGGTACTGTACAGCATGCACCGGGACTTTGAAACTGCGAGTGCCACAGAGCGCCCAAACCAAAGTCAGCAGAAACAAATTACAAAGCTCAAACAAAGAAACTTACTTTGGAGCCAGCACTCTTGGCTGCTGATAAAATAATCTGTGAAAAGGAAGAAATAGCCACTGAATAATACATGAATATGCCTGGAAGAGAGGAACAGCAGTTTAAAGGTCAGGAAATAAAAAGCCAGTACTTACTGGGGGGAAAGCTGGATTAGCTTCTCTTTTGTATATTGAAGTTTCATGGAGCTGCATGATGGGGTGGAAGAAGAAAGGGATTTTAATGCTTTTTCTAGAATATGTATCAGATGCAGCTTCAGGACCTGCTGCTGTACTGACAGCTGCTCAACTCCTCACTCCAGTTGCTGTGCACGCTGCTCTGCCTGGTAGAGCGAGTTAGACACTGCCTGTACGCACCGTCAGGGGCTATCAGATGAGTAACAGTTTTGAAACAGCACACAACAAAACAAGGACAAAGAGATGCTGGCAGCTCTTTGAGTCTGCTGGTAAATCAGAGTTTAGGGGTCAAAAACTAGGGAAGCACATGTCAGTTGGGCACTGCCAGTATTGGTCATGTATACGCTTCACTCTCTGCATAACTGTTTCTGTTCACCTGGAGGGCTGAACTACCTGAAATATATCATCCTTTAAATAGCATTCAGAGAAATATGCATCTTACTAGTCACAATGTTTTTTAATGCCTCAAAGCAATCAGAAATGCTTCTGTAAGAGATAATTTTTCCTGTTTGCATTTTTTTGTTTTGGTTTTACAAGATCAATACGTCATGATAAAGGGCAGGAAAAGCCGTGGCGTGTCATGTTACAGCTATGGTCTGATACAGCAGTGAAGTCACTTAGGGCGTTGTACCTTGTTCCTTCACAGTGTAAATTCTCTTTGATGCAGCTATTGAGATAACTGATTTAGCACAGGTCTTAAAAGCTAACTGTACATTAGTTTGCATCACGCAATGAAGCTGAACTCTGAAACTGTAAGGTTTCTGGAGAAGCAGCTACCCTTCATTTTGCTCAGTGCAGGCTTCTAATCCACAACTCAAGTGTTGCCATAACACAAATACATTCATAAAGTGAATGGAAAGCACAGATCATGGAGTGAAGTGGAGGAACAAGATTAGGAGACTGAGAGGTTATTTCTAAATCTGCCAGGACTCCTCATGCGAGCGTTCATTCCACCTCTCTGAGTTGCATTTCTCCATCTAGCAAGCTGGGGTACTTAATCCACATCTCAAAGCACAGTGAGATCCTGCATGTACATGTGCAAGTGTGTGATTACACCCTGATAGTAAAGCCAGTGTTAACCTGTTAGTCACAGTCTCTGTGACCCACAACAAAGAAGGCCTCACTCATGCTCTACAAAGGGCATGCTGTACAGCCAGTCCTGAAGGGCAAGCAGACTAAACCAGAAAAGGTTGCGTTGTTACCATTTTGTTTTAAGTGACTATTTATAGACTCATGAAATAAAGAACAAGTGACTACTTGTTAATAACTACTTATACTGTCAGTGCAGTACAGCTCCTGTAACAATGGTCTGTGTTACTCATTACATACTAAATAGGATACTTACAAGATTTCAGGGCAAGGAAGGTAGTATGGAAGGTAGTGCACTTTTCCATTCCCAACTGTAATCCTGGGATAGTGAAGAAACATTTTAACATAGGTAATGTTGAAAGTTATCTTCCTAGGATTTTCCAAGATCTTCTGAGAATCTGACACAGATTTTGAGATGTAATTCTAGCTAATTGCTTATCTACTTTTCTAATTAACATGGGATCCAATGTATTCACACTTTAACACAAAATGCTGCTGCTAAAGCATAAATGGTAAGCTCAGGACAAAAATAAGTCCAGAAGCATGCAGTTTGTAACATCAGGTCTAGGCACTGCTATTTACATCAAGTGGTCTGCAAAATGTAGGCCTACACATTTTTGAAAAGTGTACACAAATGGAGACACATAAGGCAATGCTAAAAATGGATAAATATACAATAAACACTGACGTCATATACTGACACTTCCTGGAACTTTAAATGCTGTGTGTGCATCCCTTAATTTGCATAGCAGACAAATAGGCTGCATAGGCCTTTTCTCCCATTACTTTAGATCACAATCTATATTCATTTTTATAAACAGCACTTAACTACCGGTGAAACACAAATACCCACAACGTGAAGCAAGAACAAATTGCAACATCAGAAATACAGTATAATTAATAATAATTTAATAACTCAATAGTCAACATAAATGCCTGATCTCAGATTCCTTTCAAACAATGCTTGAGCTTGCTCAAGAGAGTCTGTAAGGCATACCGAGCAGTCAGTATACTCAAAGCTACAAACATTCTAAATGTTTGAAAGCAATAATATTTGATAGCTACAAAGCTATCCCTAGCTAGTTACACTGTTTGAAGAGACAGACAATCATCTTGTAAGGCCTGAACTGAAATGTAACCAGAATATTCTGTACTTGAACAGTTGTTTGTGAGTCAAATACAGTGTTGACAGCCTAATTTAGATACAATTGGTCTTTTTTTCTCCCTTCAGAGGCTGCACACTCTACTAGCGTTACTTTACTTGCTATATGAATTACGGTTCTTTCTTACAGCTCTAACAGGCACTTTCTGTAAAATGCACTTCCTATATTTGTATGCTGCTATGCTTTTTACCACAGTATAGATATATACCGGATGTTTTCAATATGACCAAGCTTGCCAACAAATGCTTACCAGATAAATGCAGTAACAACAAACAGGCAGACAAGGGACCCCAACACTTTCCTGGAAATCATGTCTTCTAGGGCAGAAGAAGGGCGGTCAGCTTCTTACTCCCAGCAGCTTTCAATCTGCAAAGAACAAAAAAGCAAGGGAAATTGGCTATAAATATCTCACTATGAGAGAAATGGATTATTTTCTCATAGGAGCATAAGGCTCCCCAAACAGTCTCTAGGCAGGTCCTGTAAGCTGTTTTAGAAACCTCTCCACTTCAGTGGGATATAGTGAGTTATAAGTGTATGGGGAGTCTTCCGATTTGATTGCAGTTTCTGCAGATTCTATTTATCCGTCTAAAGAACACACTCTTTGCAATTTTAAAAAGCTCACAAAAAACAATCATATCAGGTGATTGTGGAGCTAATACAGTTATCATTTTAGCTGATAAACTCCATCTTTCACAGAAGAGTAACTTCCAGAGCCAGCTCCCTGCAAAGGGGCAGGTAGTAAAAAGCTAAACTGAGACAACAGAAGCAAAGAAACATTATGTGATAATAATACATATTGGATAATGATATTCTCTGTAAGTCAAATAAATTACTCCCTTTTCAACAGCCATAAAAATCAACTTCCCCTAGCTCAACTGTCTTACCTTAAAAGCTCAAATCAATCCCTTTTCGATCACAGGGAAGTAAAGGTTTCCACAGTGTGAACCACAGGCCCTGCGACAAACACACAAAGCCTTTGCACGTGGCCTCCAAAGGAACTTGTCACAAGCACGTTAATTGTTCCAGGCTACATTCATTATTACCTTTAACAGAACTACAGTGCTGCAGACAGTCCTTTATGTGCGCAAGATCACTTCCGCCGCCTCAGCATCCTCTGTGTCCACATAATGTGCTCTTCTGCAAAGGAAGCTTTCCAGGCTGCTGCTGGGACTGTAATGCAGTCTGGAGTTAGAGAAAAGCAATTTCTAGCACGTGACTGGAGGCTGGGAAAAAGCTGTTTGTCAAACTCCTATTTATAGCCAGGCAGTAGCATCGATGCTAGTAGGAGGAACTGGTACAGGGTGCTTCTTTGAGAGAGACCGAAGTAAGCATCACAGAGATCTTTTCTGTCCTGGCCCTTGGTAGGGCAACAGTGTCAAAGGATCTGAAGTCAGTGGCAAATTCCCCACTTTACTTTCTTTGGTTATAAAAAGACAGGTAGCAAAAAGTTCTTTAATTTGCTCTATTATTCCATAGAGAAATCTGCTCTGGTGCTTCTTCCTCACTCTCCTGTCAACGGATCTAATCAGCTTTTCAATCATTCTTTGTCAGCTGCCTATACACAGTGTGGGTAAGCAACCTATGCCAGTGCTTTACTGCCTTTCTCCGCCAGGAGGCTTTTCCTAATTTCCAGTCAGGATCTCACTCACTGAAGTCTGTGCCTTTTTATGGCAGTGATCATGCACCTGGAGACTCCCTTTATGTACCTGAAGGCTATGATGGTTCCTTCCCTCCTCTATTCTGTGAGCACAACCACCACAACTCCTTCAAATGTTCTCTGTAGATCGTTAACTTCAAGACCTGTGATTATTTCTCTCAGCTTTGTTTGAACTCTCTCTAATCAGTCCATTGTCATGAAGTGGGGTGCTAAATCGAAATCAAACATTCCT
>NW_010209971.1:13096-36689 GCF_000695765.1 Mesitornis unicolor
CAGTATTAAGCAAAGCAAGATTACTCCACAAAACTGAAATGCTATGACAGTTCCTACATTCCTATATGACACTTGCCTACTTTGCAAGACCACAGCACTGGTGATGACATTCAACCTGTGGCCAAACGTAATCTACATGTTTTCTGCAGAACCTCTCCTAGCCAGCTCTATGACATATAAAGCCTTGTACCTGACTTTATGGAATTGTACTCCATTGTCAGGCTATTTGTTTTTCTAAAGCATCAAGCCGTGATTGAATTCTGTTTTCCATTGTGCTTGCAGCCCCTCCCAGCTTGATACCACTTTCTAATTTCATAAACATCCTCTCAGATTTTTCCCCCAAAGCACAAATGAAAACATAAGACAGTACCACTTTGAAGACAGTCTCCTGGGGAGTCTCATTTCCTGCACTTGCCCATCCTCATGCACTTATTGCCATGGCATATAGAAAGTGATAGCACAGATCTTGGATGATGGAGCAGGACAGAGAATAATGAACAGATAGAAGAGAACAAAAGTTATCTTCACATTGAATAGTAAAATTAACACAGAATAACAATAATAATAAAGACATGGGCATTCTGGTTATTTTAGTGCAGTTTCATCTATTATAATAGGCATAGTGTACTTCCATGTGCTTTACAGACTAAACATCTAATCCCTCAGGAAAAGTAATACACATATTTTGAAATATTACATCATTTGGAGCACAGCTGCTGCATTCTCCTCTTTCTTCAGTTTATCTGTTACAGACCTGCAAGAACACTGAGGCCAGATGAGTTCAAAACCTCTCCTTGCATCTAAAACCATCTCATTGACATTTACCATATTTGTCCTCAACTAATTTACAACTTCAGGGTTCACAATAAATGTAAACAAAAAATGAAACAGATGAGGTTGCAGTTTGTGACAGAATCTCCTAACAAACAGAAAAATGGCTAAAGCATTTTAATAGTTACTCAGGTTCCTTGAATTTGTTCAGAGCACGATGCAGTTGAAAGTAGCTATATTACTCCTAAATGAACTTGCTTGACCTCCCAGAACAAAGCAGTACTTTATCTTCAAGCCCTGCCTCGAAAAGCATTCTAGATTGCTGATAAATACCTCACTTGTAGACCATTCTGTGGAAAATATTCTTTGCAGATCGACTATTTCAGATTTCTAAACTTTTATTTCAGATTTCTAAAACTGAAGTAGCAAGCTGTGACTACAGTGTTGTTCAGAACGTGAACCATAGACAGGATATCCGTGGGAAGGGCTTCATGTGTGGTGAGAAAACATTTCCTTGATGAACTCCATTATTAAACAGGCTGCTGTTAACTATTATAACTTCAGACTGTGCCACGGCACAGACATATTCCATCATGCCTGAGTCTTGAACATGAACTTCAGTACAAATCCACTGCTCGGGCTTATATATAGCTTTTCAGATTCTCGTATTACAGCTAGCACCATAATGAGTTAACTTCACTCTGGCTGAGATCCAACTAGGAAGCACTGCACAGAGTCTACATTTAACTTAAAGCACATTCGTCAGATTTTTTTTATTTCAAGAGGCAAAAATTAGCTTCTTTCACCACTGCGCTTGTTCAGTAACATCACTGACATTAGTACAAACTTGACAGTTGACACCAACAATGATCAGGACACCAGCAAGATTTTACTGTTCTCATGTATAGAGCTGCTTAATCTTCTGGACAGATTGTTTCCACCAATCTTCCCAATGCTGAATTGTCCGCAGCTGAGCTGTATTTTCTTCTTTGATCTGGGCAAACTGCTGCTCAAGTTTACATTTGTATTTCTGTATAAACAACAACAACAACAACAACAATAATAAAGGACAAGATTGGTAGTGGTGAAATATAATTACTTTGCCTAAACCAAGTTCCTGATCTACTGTGTCAGAAGTTTGCATTCAGCCACTTATTTTCTGCCTTTGACAACAGAACTCTATGAACACTGGGGGTATGATTACTTCCAGGACAGAGGTATAAACACTGACCATTTGTTTCCAAATGATTAAACATATGAATATTTTCCTAATTGCTGAACACTACTGATTCACAAGCTATTGTCAGTGCAAGTGAGTCTCAGAGTTGTCTGGAATGTGAATTAGTGAAGAAGGAGTGGCATTTTTATGTTGGAAACAATGATAGGTGATGATTGAGGAAGTAAGACAGGTATGATCTCACAGCCCCTCACCTTTTATGGAAAAAAAAAAAAATCAGCCTTTGTGATCTAAGGCTAGAGCTGCAGACTTTAGAAAGAAAGGTGTGTGAAAGCAAGCTGCATTGAAATGACACTGTGGCAGCAGCTACTTTTTGAATTGTGATGCTTCTGAAGTGCATGAAGTATCCTATTTCTGATACCATCCATGCTGCTTTGCTGAAACAATTTCCCATTGTAATGTGTCTGAATGAGAGGGCTCCCTGAAAAACCAACTGTCTGCTTTTAACAACATCACAAAGAAATGGACATAAGAGAGGATTTCTACACACAGTGAATATGGCTTTAAGATCTGAAAACACTGTGTATATTAAAAATTTATACATCGCTATAATTTTATTTAAAAAAAAATAAATCCACGACAGAGTAGCAGCCCCACTAATGGTCCTTTCCCACAGACCAACCTTATATGCAGCATCTCTTGCTTCTATTGCTGCTACATGGCCCAGTGTAGTCTTAGATGTTCTAACTGATGCGGTTTCTTTGCAAAGAATATAGTCTGAATTGTCTGTAAGAGTAGTCTTGGGTATTCCTGGCCAAGTCCTTTAAAGAAACCAAACAAGCCACATAAGAAAGTTAGAAAGAAGAAGTTAGAAAAGAGAACAGATTGTACCAATACATGTTACCTGTACTTAAAGTGCAAAAGATTAAATGTTTTTTAATCTCCACAAAAAGATTATCCTAAAAACTACCTTATTTAGTATAACCACCTTTTCTTTTAAAACTTCAGGGTCTCTGCACAGTAAATAGAATTCATATCTTCTGAGTGAAAATACACAGTATATTCATGGATTTGAAAGTGCTGAATTGAGAAACTGTGGCTAGCAAAGTATTATAGCAATAAAATTGAAAATGTATTGCTCTACAGTACAATACGTGATTCGCTTTTATTTATTTGGATCCATTGCTATTCTTTCTTTAAAACCATCACCCACCCAAACTGCCCCATAACTCATTAGATGACATTACCAATGACGAGCATAATATTCAGCAATTTCAACAAGTACAGCAAGAAACTCAGAAGAAAGTATCTGACACCAGTTTAAAGAAATTACATAGAACAGTGTTCAGTATCTTCAAATATTACCTGCTGCCACGTCCCTTTAACTGTCTAACTTCACAGATTTCTAGAGGAAGTCCAGCTTGTTCATGGCGGATTACAGTGGATGTGTTCTCTCTTGGTATTTCAGTTTCTGGGAGATAACAGAAGATAGACTCAGCAGCAACAAAACAATAGCAGTAATACCATTGCTTTAAAGTGACTATGCAGCCAGGTGCTCTTCACTCTCAAGAAATAACTTTGCATGATTGACCATGCAAATCTTTCCATTTAAATTACTATAGCATATAAAAGTCTCCTCTTCCTAAGGAAAGCCTGCTGCAATCTTTGAGAAGGAAGTGGAGGGCTGAGGAAGCAATCTCTTCTTTACTTACTTGCTACTTGTACATCATCAATAGTGACACTTTCATCTAATTCCAAAAGCAGCTTTTCAGTGAAGGCAGCTAGCGCAGAAACAAAGTTCTGAGCACACTCAGCAGCACAGTTCTGTTGGGACATTGGAGACAAGTAAGGGGAATTCGTTTGGTAATTTGATCTTCTCTCCTTTTAATTTAGCTCCAAAAGAAATACACAAGTACCTAACCTTGGCATTTTGCAAGAGGTAACAGCTGCAGATAACAGACATAAAGCTCTAAGTTGCACATAAAAAGGTCTGAAAGTGCCTCTCTGCAGTATTCTCAACACTACCTGATCACCTAAGGTAAAGGACAAAAAGCTATAGAGTTCTGTGTATAGTTCCCTAGTAGTTGAATATTTGGGTTAAGCATCTGAACCTGATAAAACCAGCTACCTGTAAAGCTCAAAAGCAAAAGCCGTTTTGGAATATAAGTACCTTGGGTAGAAGTGCTTTGGCCAGGTATTATTCTAAAATAGGGTAAGTGTGTTTCTGTGTGCGTATACAGAGCTGAGAGGAGAAGGAGATATTACTCTGGAAATAAATAAATAAATATGTATATATATATGTGCTGCATACAGCACAGAATTTCACATAAGTGGCCTGAGAGAAGTAAACAAAGAGCTTTAATACTGGGGGACTGACCCTCAATAACCCTAGAGGATGGAGCAGTAGAAGCGTTCCGATTCCTGCATCTCCCCTGTAAAATTCTGCTTCTTCCAGTTTTTAACCTTGTGTAGAAAAATGTCAATTATTTGCACTAACGAAACGCACACAGAAGAAACCCCTCCAGGTATCTGTTGTCTGCAAGTAATATAACTAACCAGAGGATGTCACTGTTTAAACTTATATCAAATAATTCTACCATTAAGAGATCAGTCATCTCTTCCTCAGTATGTTCTATGAATGATGCAAAAGATCAGTTTGCTCCACAATGAATCTACGCATGTGTACATGTGTATATGCATTTATGCATATATTGACCTAATGCTGATAATGTATCACTGAAAAGTTAAAAGATATATGAACAGGATTGGCCAAAATTGAAAACATTTTCCAGTTTATTTTTGATGGGGAGGAAAAATGTATCCAAGATGTACTCTTCTTTTCAAATGCAACACCTAAGTTCATATTAAGCAATGGCTTTACAATTACCTGCAGCATCTGTGTGTTGAGATGAATACCATCAGCTTGGTCTTTTTGCCTTTTTATTTCCTCTTGGCACAAAGCATCCAAGTGAACTAAGTTGTCTGGGCGCCCCAGAGAGGGGCGTAATTGATTCTTGTGCACCGCCTTTAAATAAATACATAAGAAAGGAATGGCTTCAGTAAAGACTATGAAATTGAGTGATAATGAGGAAGAAGTAAAACCCACACATTTTAAAATACAAAAACATTCAGAAAGACAAATAAAATTCAATACATTCCTTGGCTGTATGGAGATAAACCTTGCAGTGCAGAATATACCAAACCACCTGTCTCCTAGAGAAGAGGGCCTCTGATTTCACCTAGGTTTTTGTTTTCAACAAATAACAATCTCTCCTACCAAGTGGTAAACAAGATATTTTTTATATCTCTATATTTACATTTTTTCCCTGAATTTAACTTAATACTCGGACAAAATCTCAAGATACTACTCTCTAACATTTTCTGCATGTTCTCCATTATGATTCTGTTACCAGTTCTGATATTACTGAACAAAATATACCTCTATTTGAAAGATAGTAAATAATGATATTTCATTATCTGCACGTCACAGTACCTACAAACGAGCACACCCATACAGTATATGAGCTGTACAGTCATACTGCAATGTCACAACCCTTAAAGAGCTTACAATCTAAGTGTAAGATGACAGGCAGAACTGTACAAGATTATAAAGGGGCAGCCCAGTGTTGGAAGCAGTGAGAGAAGGGACTGAGCTACTAGAAATACAAAGCTTCCAGTAGAACTACACAGACTAACTGCAAACACAGACACTAAATCTGTGGCTAGCTCAGCAGTGATTGATTAAGCAAACAGTGAGGCTCATAAAAAGAAAATTGTATAATTCCGATGCATTTAGGATTGCTTACACTGAAAGCATTCCAATCTGCCCATGATACATACCTTCATACTCTCCCAGTTTTCCAGCTGCTTATTGAAGCGGTGTCGAATCTGACCAGTGGAATAGCTGAGCTTCTGCTTGTGTTCTTTTAAAAGACTATCCACTGCCAACTGGGAGACATAAGGGAGCTCCTTCTCAAGCAATTTCAATTGATCTTGAAATTCTTTTTGGAAAAGACAGGGTGTTTATGTGACATAGAAGTATTCATTGCGAGGAAAAAAACCAAAACTAAATACTCAGCCGAGTTGAATGTACGCTGCAAGGGTCAAAACAACCTGGAATTCTCTCTGACAGAGATTCTGTCCCAGCTATTCCTTTTTCTAGGTCCAATGCTTTGAGAAACATACATTTGCTAAAAGATGTTACCTTGTACAGGTCTTTCAACTTTAATCAAGTGCCCTTCTGCCATACTTTTTGTAGCTGCTAATATATAAAAGTGAAAATCGGCCCAATTTCCAGTAAAATCACAGACTGCCGTGCATTAAGAAGATGACATAATTTTCAATCGCTGCCATTTTCGGTTTGCATAACTGAAACATTACATACACAAGAAATAAAAAGTCGCAACTGAATGAATTTACCTGTAAGACAGGAATTGTAGTAAACATCTGCCTGATTTTGGTATGACAACAGTTTCTGTTTGAGCATTTCTGCACAACGTTCAAATGTCTTTGGCAAATCTTCAGGCATTGTGATTTGAGCTTTCTTTTTTTTGTAGAACTCCTTCAGGAGGTAAAGATAAAACAGCAAAGTTGCTGATAACATGTTCAAACAAGTCACATCTAGGCATGTAACAGTAGTAAGGATACATAAGGCTATCAACACCTTCTTATTTGAGACCAGTTTTCTTCCTCTGATTCAGAAATGCTTAGGTAATATTTATAAAGAAGCACATGATTAAAAATACACTGCGTCAAATACTGTTTAAAAATTAGATGCATTGGTGAAGGAAGAAAAATTTTGGATGGCCATCCAAACATTGTAAAGAACCGATTTATTTAGCTGACACAGGAGGAGGCCTTTGAAAGCAAAAGTAACTGAAGAACACTGGGTTTTCTTACCTCAGCAAGGCAGAGCAAGTTGTTATTACCCGTCCAGAGAAGATTCATAATAATCCCCTTAAAAGTACTGAAAACAAACAAAATTTAAAAAAAAATAATACAATCACACTGTAAAATTATCACATTGGTAGTATTTACTGGTTTTAAAATCTTTTGTTCAGGTTTATTTGAACACATTTTTCAGAGCATACACAAGCAAATATTCAGAATGCCTAAGAACCTTCATCCCCATTGGTACATATTCTCCTCAGAAGCAGCAAGGACTCTGAGCTATTGTAAATGCTTACTGGAGAGCACCCCAGGAACACAAAAGGCAATCTTAGCCAACTTCCTATGCTGAAAGCTTACCTTGAGAGCTTAGCACACATTTTAGATAAACCAAAAATATTTCAAGGTGGGTCTATGGTTACTGAAAGTATTTTGAAACACAATGTGGAAATAAATTCCCAAGCACTCAAGCATCTTAGGCATTAATTTTAATAATTTTGCATGGCACATATGAAATATCTCAATTCGATATAGTACAACTGCAAATATCAAGAAAAAATATTATCATTTTATTTGAGAAGGAAAATGGAACCATTTAAAAATCACCTCCTAAACAGTTTACTCCTTTTTTATTAATATAGTTGTAGTATCGAGCAGAAGAATGTAGCATATAACATTTACTGATCTTCTCAGAGGTGAAATAGCTGAAAGACAGAGGCTATTTTACATTTTCCAGCACATTTTTTGTAAATGTACAAAATGGGCTTTGATGAGGCCACCCATTTCAGATATTAAACAGAATAAAATGGATGGCTTTTATATTCACTATTATTATGATGCAAAAAGGAACTGTTCTGTAAACACCTTGACCCATAAATATCAAGGTTAAATATCTCAAAATTCAATGGTGAACTCTATACTTCCCGATTATAAATAGATAGATAGGTAGATAGGTAGATAGATAGATAGGTAGATAGATAGGAAGGGGGAATTTTTTTGCAGATTAACTTCTATTTGTGCAAATATACATGACTTACCCAGATTCTGGAGGCTTCTCTCCAAATATCTGGAAGTTCTTTATCCTGAGACTTTGTCTGTGGGGAAAAAAAAAGAAAAAAAAAAAGGAAATGTTTTTTTCTGCATTTTTGCATCCTAGGGAGGCAAAACATTAATTTCAAACTACCCACAACTATTTTACTTCTGACTGATTATTTGAGCTAATCAGTCACACGATAGAAATGAAACTGAAGAAAAAATGGGAGAAACATAACACCAGAACTATTATTACATTAAAATATTTTTTGGTGGAAAAAAATTCTCAGGATTCTCTCCTAAGTGGCTTTTCAAAACTTCTCTGTTATTTCACCACTACAGTAACTCATTTCATCTATTTATGAACTAAGCTTCAAAACACATGATAACACCAGATAAAGGAGAAAAGTGTTTTTCCAGCTAAAGTCTGAAAAAAAAATGCAGAGCTGATCATGAGGACATAAACAGGGAAGAGATCCCAAATGATAGGCATAGATGAAAAGAAGTCTAATAAAAACTTTTCAAAGAACAGGCAGTGGACAAAGTTTAGGTAAATTTCTGCATAGGAATATTATAAGTGAAATTCCTCCTTTTGGAGGTCTTACCTTTCTGCTGACGTCATTTTTTTATAAGATACCGTCCTGGTGCTCTGAGTCATATTCCTGCAAGCAGCAGAGTTCCGAGACCCTTTAAGACCGACATCGAAGTGAAAAGGAAAGATGAAGAACGTTGTATAAATGCCAACTGAAGTCTTTTTTATATGGTTAGATAGCTTGTGTTCTCATTTCTATAACGTTTACTTACAACTTTAAGGGGACAACTGTAGCAATATTCATTTCTGGCAGAGGGAACTGAAGTCATCCAGTGGCCACAACAGCAATAAAGTTGTGACTGGGGCACAAGTAATGGGAATATCATAGAAAATACGTGGTAGATGGGGGGAGATTTAAAACAACATTGAGGCAGGGAATAAGAAGGAGAATGAAGGGGGCTACATTCATAGTCTTGGCTGTGATAGGGGCTTAGGAATGTGGAAGTTAGAGGGAGGACGTCTTTGGAAGTGGCTGGAGGAGATAAGCTCTGGAGAAAAGAGATGAGGAAATGGAAACGCTAGGCAGGGAGCTGTTGGGGTTACCTCTGCACTCAACCTTTGAGTGAATGATAACATACTGTAAGAAGGATCTCTGATCCCATACATATTTTCATGACATCTAATTATTTTCTTCACCTCTTTTACCTTTTGCTATCACAAATATGGGTGCTTTTTATAAAATTATTATCTCATTCTGCAGCTTTCATTGGTTAAATCATATTATTACAAAATAAAGATATCCAAGAAAAAGGTTGGGATGCTGAACTCTCTCAGAGCTAGCATATAAACCACTGCCCTGGAACATGCAGTGATATGCTAGGACCTGCAATTTAGATGAATGTAATATATTCAAAGAAATGCTAGGAAACCTTGTAATGAACACGGGCGATAATTTATCTTCTGATTTAGGTCTGAAGATCTTCCGGACTGCTGAAGGCTGAAACAAACAAACAAAAAAAAGAGCTAAGCAGCTATTGAATATCCTGCCATTTTATATTATATACTATATTATATACTGAGAATTATGTAAATTCTCTATCCCTACCATGTGCTAAGTGCAGTTAAATTTCTGGGATAATATTTAACAGAATTACTTTTACATCTCACAGCGTAAACATAAGGACTTTCACTGAGAAACTAATTGTTTAACTGGAGTTGCAGAATTTCTACAGGCAAAGCTGTGCACTAAAATATCTATTTGCAAATCGCACACTTGTCATACCGCTCATTTCATACTTTGTATGTTCAGTCAACCATGTAGCATGTAATCACCTTTTGAGTAAGACAATAATATAAAAGACAAAAATTTAATACCTAAGATTTATCATAATGCTATTAACCATAGCATTATGATAAGCTAATAGCTAAAAACATGTCTCTTACTACTCAAAATGGAGTATTTTTTTTTTTAGGTAAAACAAGTACTTACTCAAGTAAATTTTTGATAAAGCTTATTGATAAATCATTAAGTGCAGACTTTCCCCTTCTGCTTGGATTTAACAATGGAAATTTGACAGGATCCAGTCCCATCACCATCGTATTGTTCTCATCTCTGAGAAACTTTGTTTGAATGTCAGCAGCAATTGGACCTTGTAACGTAACATCCTTTGCAAGAGGGGTAAGGTCCTCCTGAAATGGGAAATAAAACAAAACCCTGTTGACTGTAGCAGGCAATTAGTGAAAGCATTACATGTCGTTACTGATTACAAATGCAGATCTTCTAAACACACGCTATTGTGTTTCACAAGATGAAAGGAAGTTTGTTTTATAATTCTAGTAGTAATGTTGTTACAGCTATATAACTCTGAGATACTTATAAGTAGTTATGAGCATACTCATAATTAACATAAGCAGTATTTAAGTATATATCCTTAAAACAATGATCCACTGTAGATTACAAAATAAAGGCAGACTTTCCAGACAAGGAAGGAAAAAAAAACCAAAACAAAACCACAAAACCAAAACACAAAACCTCAGGACACTATTATTATTATTATCATCATTATTATTATTATAAAAATAAACCCATGAAATATGTATCTATGAATAGGGCTACACCTTGAAGATAAACTCTCATGAAGGACTGAGTAACTCATTGAGACGCTGTGCATCTTTAACTTTCAGTAAACTTGGTGGTGACTGATTTAGTCTCTTTAAAAAAGCTGACCTAATGTTACAGTGACTTGCAGCATCTTTCATTTGAAAATTCAAAGCACAGATTCTGAAAACCTTTAAAACATATACACTCAACATTAAATAAAATACAGAGAACTTAAATGCCATCTTACGTTAGCATGTGGTTGCGTTGCTTTTATGAGCAAGCAGTCAAGATACTGGCTCCTCTTTTTCAGTTCTTTCAACACCACTTTAGCAAACTCATACAACTCTTCAGAAGTCAAAGCCTGAAAGGTATGATAATACAGATGCTATTTACTAAACTAGCTATTTCAAAACTTTTCAAATATGCTGACCGTTGCACACAACATAATTTGACTCTGTCACCATTTTATTTACACATCCATGGAAGGAATGAGATCATACAGAGGCTGAGGGTTTTGCTCTGCAAACAGGAAAACAGGTACAGGACATTCCTGAGTAAAAATTCTTTCCACCCACTCCACAAATGCCACAAAAAGATTAGTTTATGCATTATACAAGCATGCACAGTGAGTCAAATTAATATCAAGTAAAATTAAATACAATTTCATGCTGATTAGAACTTACTTCTTTATCTGCAGTAGGATAAGCACAAGCATCTATCTTCTGATGGAGCTTCTCCATATAAGAGTTTAATGTCGCTGCCTGCAAACTGGACTTTGCCACCTAAAGCAGAAGCAGATATTGGTGAATTGAAATCCCATTCAAGGGATTTCCAGAGGCTCCACTTTGAAACTATTGGACTTGCTGGTAAAAACACTCAATCACTGGTACTCAGAGGAAAAGCTGAAAACAATAATTCACAAAAGCAAAACTTCATGTCCTTTACTGTACCCCACAAAAATGCTGGTCTATTCAGATGTACATACTCAACGTGCTGCACAGTGTTCCAGCATAGCTGCAGCAGTAGTGAAAACACAGCTTTAAGTTGATAATGACAGTAAACTGATTTTAAATTAATATAAGAAGTTACTTAATGCTTGTCCACTCTGAATTCAGCCAAAAATCTCTTCAACTGAATAAAAGATTAAAATAATTATAATTCATTTAAATAAGTTCTAATGTTTCTGTTTGTACCTCTGCTTTGATTTGCACTTGTAGATTTTTCAAAAATTTTTGGATCTTCTCCATGAAAACTCGACTCATAAAGAGATAATTGAACTTTGTTTGAGACTGGTTGATGAATTCAGTAGCCTTTAAGAAAACCAGAAACAAGAGACAGAACTAATTAATTTTTAAAGATTAAGTAATAGAACTTATAATTTCTACTTATTTTTTCCATCGTGTAGTTGTCACACAGAACAGTCTTAAAGTCCCAAGCTGGGAGCAGGCTGACAATAAATCACACCAAATATGCCAATATAATACATAATTTGAAAGAACAAAACTCTGCACACCTGCTGCAAGCATCTCGATTCCTTTTTCAGTAGAACTCTCTGGATTGAATGTTCAAAAGAGTTGATACGCTTACTTTCTCTCTGAAGACGCCTGCTGAAAGACTTTACCTCCTTAGGAGAAAAGTTACCTCCCTCCGAAAATAATCTGAAAGCAACCAGCAAGATAAAAGCAATTGGTTATGAGTCCTCCTTTTCTCAAAAACTATTTTAGCTAAGCAGTCCTAAACCATAGGTATCAACACAAATGTGATGAAAACAGTATAATAATTGTGGTTTAGTTAATTTAGTTTTTTGGTGGTTTTTTTTTCAAATAGCAAACTAGATGAATAACAAAATAAACTTTAATGTTACTGTTCTGCCTATGCAACAAACAGTGATGCCCAGAAATAGGTACCTATTTATAAACAACATTCCAATGAAAATTCTATACCTGCAAGCACTGAGAAAATCCACATTTGAATCCCTTAATTTTTCTAAAGCTTCCCCCAAACAGTCGCGGTAACTCCTCAGGGAAACCTGGATCTGTTCCAAATGATTATGTAGCTCTGCGTGCAGACTGCTGTTGAGAGCCACTAACCTAACAGCAAAAAATAAAAGATAGAGAAAATACATAGAAAGAGGAGCACATGTGATTCAGAGACTACTGGCTGTAAAGACATGCACAAAATCTGAGAGCTCAAGAGTGTCTTAGTATTCTGAAACTCATTGAACTATGATTATTTTGATGAACACTGTCAGCAAGCAGTTGATGTTATTGAAGAGTGCCCTTCAAACCAATTAGTTAATTGCTATTACTGTGCAGTTTCAGTAAACTGGATGAAACTTAAACAGATGAAACATCTTTTCTACTTTAAGAGTGCCAGTACTTTGCAAATAGATGAAAATTGTCATCCATTCAGTCCTGATTTTAATTTCTTCAGGGAGAGATAAAGGAAAGAAAAGATTCTTGACATTTTTTTAAAGTTTCATTAAGCAGTCTTCACTGAAGAGTAATGCCACATAAGATAGATTCAAAACACAAACCACAAACATCTCAGACAGCAATCAGGAGTATTTCACTACAGAAGGTCACAGCCAGCAACACCTGTGCACACTTACTTGTCACTCATAGGAGCGCTGAGGAACACAGATTCCATGTCACGGATTCGTGAATGTAAGTTGTTGCTGATGTTACTTTGCTGCTTCCAAAATCTGTGAAATTCAGCTTTCTCCTTGTCCAGTGCTTCCTCCAACCCTGTACAGTGGCACTGCAGATGCTCTTTGTGAAGCAACAGTTCCGCTGATAAGAAACATTACAATATGGTCACTATTCTCTGTTCACTGTGGACTATTACAACCACCAGCCAAGCTATTATCAGAAGCAGCAGTAAAATAATCCAAGCCAGATCTCAGCGGCTAAAACATACAACTAAACCACATCTGATTCTGTTTCTTTGACTTTTATCCTGTGTTTGACAGATGTCCCTGGCAGCTCCTAATCCATCCAAATCACAAACGTCTTTTGTTTACTCTAAGCCCTCTTTTCCCTTTATTTTTGGTCACTGCTGACATCTCCATTTTCTCTGTTTTCAGTCTTGTAACAAAAATAACGGTAAAGGTTTTGTTTTGGTTGGTTGGGTTGGTTTTTTTGGATGGTTTTTGTTTGTTTGTTTTAACAGAAAATACACTTCTCCCTATTTTTTTTGGGGGGGAGGGGTAGGGGGGAAGAGAAATAATTTTTCTGGAATGATAGTTGGATAAATCAAGAGCCAGCCAGCCAACCAACCTCAAGAAAACTGCCAGAAAAGGCACCTGTCCACTTTGCAAGAAAAGGTGGAATTGGAAAATTATTTTCTTGTTCTCCCAAAAGAGAACTTTTTAGTGTATATGTTAAAGACCAACAAACTTGTCTTAAATCATATTTTTCCACCAGAAAAACCTGACACTTCTCATACATTTAAAAAAAAAAAAGTTCTGCTTAGTGGCCAATCTGTAGCTGCTCCATGATATTTCACACAGCTAATTCCTTCCTTTCTTGTATTCAGAAGCCAAGCCCTGGTATTTTGTCTCTCTCAACACTTGCTAGTACTTTTTCTGCAACACTTTAAAAATTATTCTTTGTACACTGCAAACTCTTGTCAAATAGTTTCAAGAAGAATGTTGCTTTTATAATCAAGTCATTGATCAAGGCAGTGCTGGGTATTTTCTAAACATAACACGGCATATACTGGATTATGCTATGGAAGATAAACATCTCCCTTAAAATATATGAGTAACATTATACTAGGAATCAGTAGAGACTCAACTCTCTCCTGCTGTTCTCTACTATTGAGTCAACTAATGCTGAAACAGATTTTGATCCACTTATGATCATCTCTAAATGAAGACATGTAGTGCTCAGAGTAAAAAAAGTTGGTACCAGCTCTAACATCGTAGATATTTGTCTGTATATCCTCCTGCCTTTGTTGATGCAAGTGAAGACGCTGCTGAAACTGTGAATTCAGCTCCTCTTTCTTGGCAGCCATAATGACATGGGAGTTGGATGAGGACTGTGCAAACCACTTCTCCAAGTGTTCAAAAAAGCAGAGACGAATGCTATGATTAAAAAATAAATATAGTGAGGAACAGTAAGTAATAAATAAGAAATTCTAATAATTTAACTTCTGACTATAGGAAGATACGGTTCCATTACCATTTGCACTGTACTGGTAGAGTTTTACTCAGTAGTATGCACCCAGCTCAAACAGGCATTTTACCTTGGGCAAATTACTTGCCTTTCTGTAATATGGTTTCTTGCTAAATTTTCTGTAAAATATGAATGTTCTGTTAGAAGTAAACGCTTGTGTGGTACTTTGAGAGCCATGGATGAAAAGCAATGTAAAAATTTTATTTTATCTTTATAATTTTAAAAAAGAACTAACATTAAAATAATTAGATAATTTTTGCATCTTTAGTCGACTATTTCTTCCAAACAGCTGAAATGTATCTATTACCTAAAGGGAAAGAAAGAACATAAACTGTTTTCTACTAACCATTTCTTCAGCTCGACAAACATGGTTTCTTTGATAAATACGTGTTTCAGGTACACAGGAAGTGATTCTTTCTTTTCATATCTTGTAAAATAAGTCTCCGGGATGTCAGTCTTTCCTGCCTCTTCAGCTCCAAGAACTGTGTAAGTGTTTCCACTAGAAGTAGAAAAGGTCTCAAAAGCAATTTCAGAGCTTTCTGCCTCGCTGCTGTTGAACATATCCTAGGAAACCACTGGAAATCATCATCTTTAAAATGTATAAGCATAGAATCAACAGTGCACAAGCTAACATAAGAAACCTAAGGATATTAAGAATAATGTTCTGATTCTCAAATTGGACAATATTCATACAGAGAATATGCTTGAAAGTCCCAGTAGGCAGAAGCATCAATGTTTTAAAATGTTTTTGTTATGGTAATAAATTCACGTAACTAAAGACCTGAAAAAACTAATACTTGGATACAAATACAGCCTAAATCATTCACCATGAGTTAAGACTATAATCATGAAAGAAAGAAAGATACTTCCAAAAAGTATCTCTCTTCTTTCAAGTTCTAAAAGCAAAACAACAACAAAAAACCCACACAATTTAGAAAGAAGGATTTGCTTGCTTTGAAGAAATTAGTATTACTTCTCAAAACAGATCTATTTCAACAAGATACGATGGTCTTGAATGGATCACTTATTATCTGAAGGAGCAATAACACTCTGACGAATATAATTTTGTTAATTTGCATTTTTCTCTCTCACATGGCAAGCAAATTCACTGAAATGCAGTTCATAACAAGGACAGTTAAAAGTGTGGGACAGAGAAAGGTTTTGTACTTCCTTCATTTCTACCAAAAGCACGGCAGTCCCATAGCCAAAACAATGCTTTAGGTTATACAATCTAAATTTAAAAGCTAATGTAAATTTTCCCAAAAATGAAAAGTTAATACACCAGTAACATTTAAAACCAGAAGAAGATTATTTTCTTCATACCTGTTTGAATATTTCCTTTACATGAAAATATTGGCTGATGGATGTACTATAAGAAATAAATTCCTGCAAAATGACTTCCGGGTAAGCCATTACTTCATCCATTAGAACTTGATTGTATGTTTCATACCTGTCAAATTTAAGGTCACTATTTAAGAGACTCAACTATACATAAAAATAAAATGAAATATGACTACAATGTCTTTAAATCTAAATCTAAACTTTTTTTTTTTGACCAATCTCATAAATCCTTTAGCAAAACGTTGTACTACATCTGTTTAGGTTGAATACAGTCACATCCTGGCTTGTTAGTAGAGATTAGTTCATTACAAATACATAAAAGCAGAGAAGTTAAGAAATATTCATAATAAAGTATTTCAGTTCTTTCATTTTGGATGAGAAGCCATTCAAGACCTATGCTTACATAAGGAATATTCAAAGCAAGAGGTCAAATTACTGTCCTTCACATTAGTTCTGTATCAAGCTCAGCTGCAACTGAAGCTTTTCTGGTTTATTTTCATTTTACTTGGAAATGAAAACTTATGGTTCAAGCTCAGTCTTGATTCAAGAAAGTCATCACTCACACTTGTTTTAATTTACATTTGTATTTGCTTTGTCTTCTATACAAAGTTAATTCAGGGGAATGTATGTATGTGTCCAAATGTTCAGATAGATGACGTTCCATCTCTGCAACCTCTCACTGTGTTTTCACTCATATAAAAAGGTACATTACTTTTGGATTTTCCTTTTAAATTATCTTAATGAATATAAAGAGTACTGAATCAACAGCTCTATGCAGTTACAATGTGAGGTGTGTGCATGTGTGTGTATCTGCCTCTCAGGTCAACATCACTCTTCTAATGTGCTCATCTAACAGACAGAAAAGGCCTTCTGGGTGTGAAAATATAACTGCTTCTTCTCTGGCTGCTTAATCATCGAATGTTTTCCCAAGATCTTTGGCAAGAAGAGTGGTATGTGCCGATTTTGCTGTGTTTTTTTAAAAATGCAAATGCCTGATCATGAGAAACATAAGGGAAAGATCACCAAAATATATATACTTTGGCTATCTGAACATTATTAGCAACTTCTAGTCCTTGTGACTTTGAAAGAGATCAAATCTGCGAGCCCAGAGCATGGGTGATGACACAGATCTACTTTCTGACCCCTGCAATTCAAGACTCTGAACTACTACTTTTACCTTCTGAATAAATAAATATTCATTGGCATGGATGACATGGTATACTACATAATAATACTCATCTGGTATATTTTTTAAATGATACCAGCATTTGTTAATCTTCCTTAGTCCTACTTCTAAAACGTGGGTATTATTTACCTTAACCATGTTCAACATGGAAATTATTTCAGTTTACATTCTTACATGAAGTAGCAAGCAGTGTTTTTCACACCTTCACACTACAGCATAAACAAGACCTAAGTAGTACAACCAATATTCAAATATGCTTTACTTGTTAAGTTTGCACTACAAAATTCATACTTAGCTCTAATGCCATCTAAAGAGGACAGGACGTTCTCCAAATATTTCTTCAGCATTACTTCAGAGTTTGCTGTTCTCATCTTACCCACGTTTATATCCAGATTAGCTTCCATCTTCTAAGGCCACATAAAAAGAACCCAGTAAAAATGATTTAGTAATTACTAAAATGATTCATAACTATTTAAGATTCAGATAATTTAATTATGTACATATATTCTACACCAAGAAGGGAAGCTACCATACCAAAATTAATCTGCTGTGAAGATCTTTCTTAGATAGTGACCAACATTTCTGATTTTGCCACCCCAAGTTGCACATTATACCCATGAGAACTTGACATACAAACAAGACACTATAGCTGCACAAGATCTTATAAGTAATAGACACTTGCAGCCACTTAATGCATAAAATAAAATCTCTATCACCATTGCCATATCAAGAATAAGATATGGCTGTACATTTGACCTGCGGAAAGAAGACTCCACAACCGGTAAGGTTGTAAATAGGTGTGTTTATTAAGCACACTTGGCACACAGGGGATCTTTCCTCCGAATTCATGTGCACCTTCTGCACGGCTTGTCTTAGCTTTTTTACAGTAAAGTGTTGGATATTCATTACTATGCAAAAACATCTATGCATATTCATAGCCTTTCCCCAAATAGGCGGTCTTTTTCTGAGAAGTCCGGTCACGCCTGCGCAGCACCTCCTGGTGGTGGTGGGCCGGGGTCTCGGGGAGTCCCTTTCCCTAGGCTGGGGTCTCGGGGAGTCCTTTTCCCTACTAAGCTCTTCACCTTTGTTCCTTGCGCATGCTCCCTGGACCCTTAGTGTTTCTCCTAAAGCCAGCTGCAATGTTCTTCTTGTTATCAGAAGCTGTAAGAGCTTCAGGCAGGATGTCCTTGGCCTTATCAGGAACTGTCTGTAGCCTACCTCCCTTTACACAGTGACCTAAGATATATTGCTTCAGCTAAATAATTGCTATCCTGTTAACTCTTAAGCGTTATTTCTCCAAGCTGTGTTAGCCTCAAAAGCTATAATTTTCTTTATAAGTGTTACAGTTCTTGATATCACATTGTGTGAATCAAGCAGTTAAAAAAAAAAAGTACCTGACAGAAAGAAACTATCCTGTAGAAATTTCAGTATAAATGTCAAAGATTACATTTTATACCTGGTATTTTGAATTGTCTTTACACCATATCACATTCTGATTTTTATGTGCATACCTGTATTGAGTGATCCTGTTTCCAGTTGTTTTCATCTAAGTTCTGAAGTTCACCTTCCTGCTGGGACAGTTTGCGTAGATGGACATCCCAGAGACCCATGGCCTCCTGAAAATAGCTGTACAAGTCTCCACAATTCTGCTCATTCTGTTTAGTCAGCTCCTCAAAGTCTCTCTAAAGAAACACACTTAAGTGAAATGGTTATTATTAAACTGTTTGCTGAAAAGTGCAATAAATGAGTAAGAGGACATAAGACATGATCAAAGGCTGTCTGGAAGTACACTGTCTGTATTCTTCGTGGTCTCTTCTATTTGGAAAAGAAAAAGCAGTCCAAGTAAACCTTATAAGAATGTAGATTTTTGTTCTAGAAGCTGTGATATCAAAACTTCTGTTTCTTCTTCTGGTACTTTAAAGCACAGAATCATCAAGTTCTGCATATGCCCTAACGTATCTGGCCATCTATCATTTTAGGAACAACTGCCCAGTCATTTTCATGTACAGAAAAAGTAGAATTGAAAGAAATTTGTGAGATCATTTAAATCTATTCCTCAGCCTCCAGGCAGGATTAACTATACCTAATTCATCTCTGACAACCTATTATAAATACAAAACAAACAACTAAGAACTCTTCTCTTGAATCACACAAAACTTTTTTTACTTGTGGGGCAGGTGTTAGGTGACACTATGGACCTCTTTCTAATGTGACATGAACGGCCTAAGAGGCACATGGCATTTCTGGCAGTAGTGCAGGAGAACAGACTACTCCCAGAGTGTAATAAAAATAGATGTAATGAACGTACGTCCATATGCTCCAGTTCTTCTTCAAACTGACTTTGTAGTTTCTCAGTCAAGTGAAGAAAGTCAGAATTCACAATTTCTTCAGCCTCCTTTTTTGTGCAAACATTCAGATTCAACAGGTTATTCTAAATGAAAAGAATGCAAAGTTATTGACTTGCATATAACAAAATATTGTGTGGTTTTTAAAGAGTATGACTAAACTTAGTGTTTCTTCTTTCTTGTGAACGGATGAAAAAAGATTTAACCCCCTAGATCTTACATTCAGGCAGTGAGCAGTACAATTCTATTTGGACACAAAGGAAGAAACCAAGGCAGAGAGGTGGACTTTCTTTCCTTAGATAAGACAGATCTGGGACTAGGAATGAGGGTTCTGACCCAGAGTTCTCTACCTAAATGTGGGACAGTACTCCTTTCATTACTGGCATTTGTTAGCGTTTACACATTTCAAGTACAAATACCACATGCTACTGTGAAAGAACATGGACAGTAAGTTTTCAGTTGGAATAAAATAGAGGTTAAGAAGTATTTTCACTAGTTATCTCAATGTTAGGTGGATATATAACAAGACAATGTATACCGTTACCAGCAGTCCTTTCAAGAATTCACAGAGCTATGATACTAACCTTGCACAGCTGCATTTCTGCCAAACATTTTTGCTGGACCATCTCATACTGGATGCGAATTTTCATCATACACTGCACGTTGTGGGTATCTGAAGGATATGGAACAATAGGTCATTGTAAAGATTTCTGTATTTCACAGTGCAGTGTGAAATGGAAACATGATAGAAGACCTGTGCTGAGTCTCAGCACTGATAACATATCCCAGTAGTGTCTTCACACTAGCACACCACCAGTGAAATAAGATGTTTTAATACAGATCTTTTTATTATTGTACTTAAAAATAGTGAATTATTTACAAATGCTAGCAACTTCTTTGCTACTACACAGGATACAAACATGAAGACCGTTAACTAAGATTGTTAACATGTGCCTTGGAGAAAGAGAAGGCGTCTTCTGTGTGTCTACACAGGAGGAAGGCACACTACAGGACTGAGAGAAAGGAAGTCTCTCAAACACTTCCTCTCTCATTCTCCAAGAGGTATTTTTGTAGGATTGAGAACTGATCTGCATTAAAATTAACCTTCCATTTTCCCCAGATTAATTCTAACCAAGTCAATTCCTGCTAGATCTCACCATGCAAAAAAGTTTGTGCTGGCCAAAGGGTGATGATGCAATGGACAGATTATTTTGGTTGCATTGCTAGCTCAAAGCAGTGGATGGTACATGGAAACACACAGAACAAAGAGTATGGCGAATGTATACTCTCAAAGCAACAGTCTAACTCATTATAGCTTGGAAAAAAGAAGTGTTGCTTGAATTCCAGACTGTTTTTACGATTTTCTGACTTACCTATACTTTTGTTTAAATTGACCAAAGAGCTGTACCATTCATCTACCTCAGCTTTTGTGTGTGTTGGAGGCAACAGATCACTATGAAATAGCAAACAAGAGTCAGATATCTTAAAATATAATCCAGTCACTTCTTAGAAGATAAATTTATCAGAGTAACCATACTATTGCTGAAAATAAAACAGGATTACTGCTGTTTTTCAAGGCCACTGTTTACTGACATGCAATTAATTTTAATTTACCTTGTTGTTAAATACACTATAAAAGAAAACCTGTGAATATTATAATGTATTGCACTGAAACCATCTTCCTGTTATCAGGGTAGACATTCAAACATAGCAGTGTTAGATTTCTATCAAGACTTCTTTCTTTATTTATTATACAAATTAAATTCCCACCCAGAAAGAATGCCTTGACAAGATCACTAATTTTTGCTTATTTACCCATCCTTGTCTGCCTTTTTCTACCGTTTCCAATGTTAGTTTACTTTTGTATTGCTGCAATTCTAGCTCTTGATCACCCCTTATTTAGTGTAACTGGTGCATTGAAAACCAAGAATAGCGTTTTGTCCATTAAAAGGAGTTTACAAAAGAAGTTTAGGTTCTGCCTTTCTGCTGTATTGTTCAATTGCACTCTGAAAGGGAGCAAAGTGCATTTTGTAGTAAAATCCCTCATTAACTCTATAGTTGTATTTCCCTTTGTTCCTGTTCTCACTTTTGTCATACCCAAGGTGCTGCAAAAGCTCCAGTCTCCTTTCATTAAGTAAAATCTGATCCTTTATCATATTTTCCATTTCTGTTTTCACAGTTGGGGGATTCTGTATTTCTTCGCTTGCCATAAATTCTCTGTAGGATGGAAGAATACCGCAAACTAAATATCATTCGGGAAAATTTCATGTTTGAAATACAAGCACAAAATAAGTTTTATACATACAAGGTAAAAAAAGAATGCCAAGATTTTAGTTACATAATGGAAAAATGATAAAATATTACTGTTTAGAGAAAAACACAAGTGAACACTAGTTACTTTGTGTTATTCATACTCCACAATATAATTGAAAAATTTCTGACCTGAACCTGTGAACTATATTGTTCCTTTGGATGAGCTTCCAGTCCTTGACTCTATCTTGCCATTTCAATCGATATGATAGTTCCTTCTTCAACTCTGTTTTCATTAGATTAACGAATAGCTTGGCAACTGCCCTCTGATTAGCCAACAGTGCTCTGTTAATCAACTGTGTTTTAAAAAACAAAAACAGGAATAAAAGCAGCATATAACATCTCAAAAAAAGCACCCATTCTATGTAAAACAAGGGGAAAAGAATAAAAACTATAAAGAATACTTTGAAAAAAGAAATCTCTCCTATATTGCAGCAATTGATAAGTTAGAAATAATGAATTTCATTTGGTGGGGGGGGGGAAGACATTCTGGGACTATTCAGGTTGCTATCTTCTCCCAGGAAAAGCAGACTCTCAATATGAAAGACTTACCATAGCTTCATTGTTTATGAACCTGTAAACATCAGCTAAGAAGAAGAAGGAAACTTCCTCCAGCATGACAGTATACTTCCTCAGTACATCTGTTATCTGTGCAATAAAAAAATAAAGAATTAAAAAAAATAAATCTGTATCACTCAAATGCTCGTTTCCCAAGGTAAGCAATTATATAAGACAATTTTTTCCATTAAAATAAATTCAGTTGGCTGGTAGATGGAGAAAAGAATCTTAAAATATCAATTTTAATATTCCTAACAATGGTAACTATAATATTCCATTTTCTTACTACTCAATTGATTTCCTTTTCATATCTGTGATAATCGAGTGCTCTGCAGACAGGCTGCAGTCTGAACTTAACCCCAACTTTCAGACATCTGTAGCAAATGCACAAGTAGTTGTTTTAAGCAGACACAAAATTTAAGCAAATGTGGTCATCTCTAGTATTTTCCATAACTAAGCAAACAGAAAAGTTACTGGTGATACTGTTGGACCTATTCATCATGTCTACATTACACAGAGAGGACAAACTGATGCAGGTAAACAGACAGCTTTTGTTTGCCTACAAGGACAAAGTAGCAAGGACTTCCTTATGGACTGTCCCTTTATTTATCCAAACATTTAAGGTGATGTCCAATGACTTTTACAGGTCAGGCTGAAGCCTACATAACTGTGGCATCGCTGCTACTGATACTCAGCCTACCTAAACTAAAATTAACTGGGGTACACCTGTGCACGTTCTGAGCTGCAGAATAGATATGTCCCAACAAAATAACATTAGACTTGATGACAGTCTGACCTAAATAACTCTGCAGAAGAATAAAAGCAGCTCACATATTCCCTGCACCTTTAGTACAGGTAATTGTGGGGAAAAAAAAAAAAGCCTTGTAACTGGAAAAGAAGTACCTTCTTCTGATTATGTGGGTATAAAAGGAGAGAAACGTCTATCGGTGAAAATACAGTAATCACCTACACAAGAGAACCCTTGGCAGACTTCCTTAACTCCTGTGGAAACAAACTGCTCCTTGCTCTGTATCTAGCATTACGAGCAAATAATAATGTTATGGTTAATGAACAACCATTAAAATTGCAGCTCACTTTATCAGCTCGACTCCATTCAACCTTTTTTAAGGATGCGTCCGTTTCCCTAATCCACTTCTTTCTGGTTAAGGATTTCT
>NW_010209971.1:36720-41273 GCF_000695765.1 Mesitornis unicolor
TATTCCACAGTTCTTCAAAATCCTGTGAGAAAGATTTACTCTCAACCTCTTGGAAAGCTAAATGGAAAAACAAACAAACAAACAAAACCAACCAACCCCAAACCAACAAACAAGCCTTTATATCTTAAAACTACAGCAAGACAGAAGAAGCTATGTTATACAGATCAGGTACAAACAACTGTAAGATGAGACAATGGCATGAGCTGCCTTACTTCCATCAAGAAACCTTCCAGAGCAGTGTCAGGCTCAAACTTCTTAAACAGAAGTTCAGTTTTTCTATCAGATTCAACCAGTTTTGTCAGAAGTTGTTGTCCAGCCTCCAAAACAAAGGGTTCCATCTCCTGAAAAGGTAAAGAAGTCAGTCTGTTCCTTTAAATATTAGGCCCTGACCTTAGTACAGCACTTCAGACTATCTGGATTATAAAATCCAGTCTTACCCTGCCAACGCAGGCAAGCTCATGATACATTGAGGTCACCACCTCATCATGACGGCCTCGCCGGCGTTCTGACAGGAGTTCCAAGATATTACTCCTCGTCCCCTCAGAAACTGCCAAGAAAGAAACAAGGATGACATAGCTTGGAACTGCAGATACATAATACATGGACAATGAATCACTAAATCCATGCTATGACCTCTAGTTAGTGCAGCTATTACAGTGCATGACAGCTTTCCAGAGGAAGAGAAATCTATGCAAGTGTACATTAAAAATAGTAAAGCGTATTTTTAAATTTCCTTGATTTTATTAATTTATGATTTTCAGAAGCATAAAAACATGGAAGCTGTGAAATAAGTTTAGGTGCGATGCAAAAAATTGCGATGTCCAAGAATGAGGTCTGCTTACATCGTAACTGGAGTTACCACCTATACACAGAGACTGACAATTTTACAACCATTTTTTCTCTGAGTAGACTCTTAATCTTCAAAATTACTTAGACATTATCAGAAATGTGTCAGGTCATTTCTGAGCTCGACTTTATACCTTGTTCAGCTCAAACCATTATACGTATGGTGGCCCCTAAGAAGGCAAACTAAAATATATGAAACTAAGGGAAATAAACTTTACCAACAAAATCAGGTAGGCCTCTGACTTCCTCTGCTGCATTTGTAGCTACACTTATGCAAGCCTTTTGAGCTGTTCTAGCTTCTCTGAAACAGAAAGAGAATAAAGCTTTGATTTGTACTAAATATGTAAGAGTAGCCATCTGCAATTGGTATAATAGTCAATTTAATTGGCAAAATGTAACATTTAAGCAAACATAAGCACGAGTCTAACTTAAAGAATATGGTTCCAAGAATTAATGTTGCTTCTTCTGAGATTAACTGGACTGAGTAGTTATCTATGCTGGGTTGATCACAACCTCGAATCTGCTATGACAGCATAAAAGCAAAAAGTGCTAGATTTAATACATGTAAACTACAAAGAGTCTCATACTATCTCTAAAAGGTATAAAAATCTATGAACTGTTACAGAAGAACTAGCTAGAAATGTAGAAATAGCCTTTGTCTGCCCACTGCTCTTCCCATCAGCTGGGGCACTGTGTTTCTCCTTGTACAAAGTGAGAATAAGGGAGTTATTCAGCAGAACAGTTAGGGTGAAAACGATAGACGCCCTAATTTCTTTTCTTGTTCACGACATAATCATTACTGTATCATCTTGTAAACCTTTAACACAGTGTAAAATACAGTTCAAGAATATAAATCAGACTGGGCTTATATCTAGATTGCTTTGAACAAAAAAAGACATACAATTTCTTTTTAAAAGGAAAGCCATACAATCCGTTTGCCATTGCAAAGATTAGCCTGTTAATCTGCACTTAACAGGCAGCAGCTCATTATACTCAATTTACACCTGGCATGGAGACAGTCCACTGCAAGTCATTATTGCTGTGACCAAGAATGTGACACCAGCAGTGCCTAGCTCCCAGTGCAAATCTTACAGCTTCATACCTATGGTCACAAACATATGATTGAGTTTTTATGCTTCTGTTCTCTACCTGTACAACAGTGAATTTCCTGTGGAGTCATTGTAGGGTGTTCCTTCAACCCACTTCTGCTGGTAACGTGATAGTAGGCTGTCATCAGCGGAAATTTCTGAATCCCTTACCGAAGCGGGCCTTTCACTCCTTATTGAAAACATAGTCCTGTTCCTTATTTCATTCAAAGGGTGAACCTTCAAAGAACCATAATCAAAATGGTTAGAATTCTTTCCAACCTACTGAATAGAGACTAGGAAAAAATTAATCGATAAAAACAGCAGGGGAAAAGCAGCAGAACAGAAAGGTAAACCAATGAACATTACTTGGCACAAGTGTAACAATCTTCATCCAAGGCTGTTTTCAGAATGAGGGAAAAAAAAAAAAAAAGGAAATTCCTTTCCTCAGAGAGGAAAACTGAAGCAAACTGGGTTGTGTGCCTTGCTTGTGGTTACAGAGAAAGCCAACACCAAAGTGAGAAATCCCTACTGAATCTGGTTTACTGTGCCTCTTCATATATCTTCTACTGCTGGGTTTTAAGTTTGATTCTGCCTTCAGTTAACACGTCCTGATGCACAGTGAAGACACAGGAACCCTAGTAGGTGCATTAGTAAGCAGATGCTGACAATAACACCCTTATTTTCTACTAAAACAAACAGAACCTAGACAGGTTGAAGCTGACCTCAGGTGTGAGGTCCCTTTACAGCCAGCAAACACCTGACCGACACAATTAACTCATTTGCCTTTTACACCTTTCTTTCTTTTACCTCATCCTCAAAGACTGGTTCCTAGACCTCCTGGCTGGGCAGGAAGTGCAGAGTCTCCGCCATCTCCATGCGGCCCGGCACAGCCGGCCCTGGCCAGTTTCCAGGGGAGCCGCTGTTAACAAACTGGGGGAGAGAAACTGCGGCCTGGAAGGGTTTTGCTAAACCGCCTGTCCCCTGCACAGCTTCTGCTAACGCTGCAGCAGGGGAAGCATTCGGGGGGTTTAAAAAACCCTACGTGACGATTTACCGGTGTTCGAGGCGCTGAAGGCGGAAGAGCCCCTCAGACCCCCGAAGGCAGCCGCCGGGCCCGACCCGTGCCCTCAGGGGAGCCGCGGCCCCGTTCCTCTCAGCCGCGCTTCCGTCGCGTGGCAACGCCAAGGGCGCGCGGCCTCCCGGTTGCCGTGGCAGCGTCGGAAGGCGGGGCCTCGGCCCAGCCCGCCCCCTCGGGCCCCCCTCAACCAACACGTTCCCCTTCGGAAAAGAGTGATTATTACAGGAAATCATTCAGAAAGTGTTTCTTTAGGATAGAAAATTTAATTAACGAACACACAACAGGCTTTTTGTCACTATTAAGTTGGGAAGCCACCATAGGCTGCTGTCTTCGGGCACTGCCTCCTCCCACACAGTGGCAGCACAGCCATGGGGACAGGCAGAGGGTCCGGTCTGCTCCGCTCCGTGACAGTTCTTTGCCGACACCCCCCCAGAATTGCCATTCCCAGGACCAGCTGCCTGACTCTCACTTTAAGCCAGCTTTTTTCAAGTCTTCTGGCAGAACCCGGCCTTTCTTCCGGGCCCTGGCTTTCTTCTTCTCTATCCTATCCTTCTTCTTCTTCTGAATGTTCTTGCGACGCTTTTCCTGCCGCTGCTGCATCTTTTCCACCACTTTCTCTGTCCGCTTCTCCCACTGCCTCTGGCGTTGCGCTTTACGTTTCTCCTTACGCTTCAGAGCTTCTTTCAGACGCTCCTCGTTATCGCGAATCTTCACGCCCTCTGCCTTATAGAGAAGATTTGTCCATTTCATCTTGTTCTCTAGCTCCTGAGCTTTCTTCTGGTCCTTATCCTTGAGCTCCTCCAGCTTATTCTTCCTGGTCTCCAGCCTGCCCAGCAGCTGCTTGTAGTTTTTGCCCGTCAGAGGAGTAATACTGCCTTTCACCGCTTTCCTCTTCTCTTTCTTCTTCTGGATCTTGTTCAACTCATTCTCTTCATGGACTTCTACCCTGTTATAGACAATCTCACCTGTGCTCTCCTCCTTTTTAATGTCTGGCTCTACCAGTACCTCCTCAGTTTCTTTCTTCACCATTTTTGCCTTCATCTTCAACTCCTTTCTTCGGCGTTTCTTTCTCTCTCTCTCATACTTCCTTCGCTGCCTCTTCTCCAGTACTGCAGGGGGCAATTCTTTGGCATCATCCTAAGAAGAAAAACGGACATATCTCAGGAACTGTAAAGGGATAAAGCAGAATTAAAAGTGGGATGTCCTCAAGTTCCTGATTGCAAACATATCCTAAGAAATGCACTACTTGTGACAAGAAGCTGTGGGTTCAGTTTTTAGAGATATTAAACATTTATAAAGGTATTTCAAGCTCTTTACGCTCTCTCAACACCTCATAGCAATCACAGAATCACAGAACGTTAGAGTTGGAAGGGACCTCGAAAGCTATCTAGTCCAACCCCCCAATAGCAATGTTCTTCTTCACACTCTTAGTGCTTTTTCCTAAAAATTTACTAGAGCCATGCTCTCCTCCAAGCCAGGCCCTACCTTTTCTCAGCTGCTTGAAGGTAATGGGGCCCAAGACAGCTGGGTAGCATTCAGGG
>NW_010209972.1:0-6952 GCF_000695765.1 Mesitornis unicolor
GTTGAGACAATATCTAATATAGTCTCTGACATGTTGCCTGCCCCCTTTTCCAAAAGTTATATACTCTCCTTTTTTTCCTAAGTTCCAGCAAAAGCTCCCTGCTCAGCCAAGCTGGTCATCTTCCCCAACGGTTTGTCTTACAGCACATGGGGACAGCCTGCTCCTGCACCTTTAAGACTTCCTTCTTAAAGAAAGTCAACCCTTCCCGCACCCCATTGTCTCCCAAGGGACTCTCTTGACCAGTGTCCTGAACAGGACAAAGTCTGCCCTCTGGAAGTCCATGGTGGTGGTTTTGCTAACCCCTCTCCTTACTTCACCAAGAATCAAGAACTCTGTCATTTCATGTTCACTAAGCCCAAGCTGGCCTCCGACCACCACATCTGCCACCAGTCCTTCTCTGTTTGTGAACAGCAAGTCATGTAAGGCACCTCCCCTGGTAGGCTCACTTACCAGTTGTGTCAGGAAGTTATCTTCCATGCACTCCAAGAACCTCCTAGACTGTTTCCTCTCTGCTATGTTGTATTTCCAGCAGATGTCTGGTAAGTTGAAGTCCCCCACAAGAACAAGCGCTAGCGATTGTGGTGCTTCTCCTAGCTGCTTGTAGAATGCTTCATCTAATATATGATATAACTGTCCTCATATATGGCCAGAGGTCATACAGAGCTAATGTGGGGAAGGGGCTGACAACACGCACACGATGGGACCTGCGCATCAGATCAAGAGCTACACAAGTCTTCGAGGGCTTGGACTGTATAAAAAGGCACTGACTCAAGGAGCCACATGTGCATGCCCACCACCAGAGGATTCCCCTGTCATCACCGTGGAATCATCGCAGGATCGAAGGGTGGTGTCTCTTTATCTATTTCCTATCACTCTTTTCTTTTTTCTTTTTCTCCTTCTTACAAAAGGTTTTCACTAAGAACCCACACCACCAACCACTTTTACATTTTCCAAGTTCAAATTGTTTACATTAAAACATTTAATTGATTGTTTGGTGTTGGTTCACCTTAATTTAGCCCTAGGGGATTTAAAGAACTTCAGTCGCTCTTCTCCTGTCTCTGAGGTGGGACACAACACAGGGCGTGGTGGATCAGAAGGGCGTGGTGCAGCGCATCAGTTCATGCAGGCAGAGCACTGAGGCTCGGCCAGATGAACCTGTGAGCAATGGTTTCCACCCGGCAGAAAGCTGTGGCCTCCCTGAGCCCTGCATCCACCAAGGTAGATGCAGCTTGCCAGATGAAGCTCCGGTGGGAACACGCTGCCACCTGCTGCCACTGTCAAGCGGTGTGCCCTGCTCTTATGCCAGTGTCTGATGACAGCGGTGAGCACGCCTGTGGGAGGTGTGCCCAAGTAGAGGAGCTCCTCTGCTTAGTAATGGAGCTCCAGGAGGAGGTAAGCAGGCTGAGAATGATCAGGGAGTGTGAGAATTAGATAGACCATAGGAGCCGTATCCAACCTTCCCTGAGACAAGCCCAACAGTTGGACGAAGCTCATGACATGGAGGACACCCTAGCCTTTCTCCACCTGTCTGAACATAGCGAATGGATTGACTTAGAGGATAGGGAAAAACAGCAACAAAGACACGTTTTCACCCAGCGCAGCAGGCATGGCAGGCTTGCCCCCCCACCCACTAACTGCTCTATCTTCCCAAGTGCCCTTGCAAAAAAAGTACGATGTTCTGCAAGGGGAACTGAATAATGAGCAAGAAGGCAACTCACCTAGCTCTGAGGCACCACTGAGGCTCAGTCGAACAAAGCCACGCATAAAAACATCTTCAAGAAAGAAAAACAAGATGGGTCCTTGCCATAGGGGTCTCCCTTCTGAAGGGAGTGGAAGGTCCTGTATGCAGACCAGACCAACTCCTTAGGGAAGTCTACTACCCATTAATGCTCTTTCAGGTAGGCAGTGATGACATTGCATCAAGTAGTTTGAGGGCAATGAAGAGAGACTTCAAGGGCTTGAGAAGTCTGGTTAAGGAATCGGGAGCACAAGTAATGTTCTCCTCTATCCCACCAGTTGCAGGGAATTACGAAGTGATAAACAGAAAGAGCCAGCAGATCAATGTCTGTCTCAGAGACTGGTGCCACAGGCAGGACTTTGAGTTCTTCAATAATGGAACGAATTACACTTCACCAGGTGTGGTGGCAACTGATGGGGTACAACTATCTCAAAGAGGGAAAAGGATCCTGGGGCAAGAGATAGAAGGGCTCATAGAAAGAGCTTTAAACAAGATTTGAAGGGGTAAGGGGATACAACCAGACTCATTAGAGATGGGCCTCTGGGAGAAGCACCAATGTTTGTGGGATGGTGTTCTAGTGAGATTCTTAGGAATTCTATCTCAGTGGAGGTAGGGGATGGAGTTTCATATAGCAACAAAGATGTAACGGTTACTGATAGGTTGTCATACTTGTAAGGAACGTCACATCAGTAGCACAAGGAAAATCACAAGGCAGAGAACTAGAAAAAGGGAAACAGTCTATTAGCAGGATTTGAAAAGAAGTAAAAGGCAATTGCAAATGGAAGTTCAAAATTGTAGCAGTGGGAAGACAGAAGGAAAAAGACCTCAACTTGAAGGAAATGGACAAAATGCATAGAAATGTAATTCTTTATTGGAATGAAAGTCAAAATAAGCAAATCATGAGCTAAAATCATGTAACAGTCATGAGGAACAAAAGAAAATTTCAGCTGTAGTTCCAGATTTTTGTACACATGTTATCTTAGTTGATACATGAATATCTAGTGATTCCCAAGTTTGTACTATATCAAGTCAGATTTCAGACATTTTTTCTACTTGGTCCCACTAACTCTGCCTAATTTAAGGATCACTTATACCTCACAGTTTTTGCACCCACATGCTCTTCTCCCCCACAGCCTGACCAGATCTCGATGAACCCACCTGATTTACTCTAGGAATGAAACCAGGCTATGAAAGATACTTGCTACCTCATCTCTCTGCTTGACCCAGCATGGCCAATTCAAAGTCCAACATTTCAAGCAGAAGCTGCTCAATAATGTTGTCATGGCCACATACACAACCATTTGTGCTCCCACTCTGGAACTACACCTTTGCTAACGTTGGCTTTGAGTCCTACTTTATTTTGCATACACTATTATTTGTATAGAATTGTGTATATAAATATATAAATTAACAAAATTTAGTTCTTCGCTGAATTATTTGCCTTTGACTAATGTAATTTCACTGAATCAATGATGAAGTGAAAGCTGTATGATGTAATTGAGTGAAGATAATAGTCTGATCATGAAATAACACAAGACACAGTGAATGAAATCAGTGACTCATCAATCTGGAATATACTGCATCTTAGGTGCAACATGAATAGTTTTCCCAGAAGTTTATAGAAAAAAAGACATACAAACAAACCAATCCACCTCTTTTAAGTGGCAGAATGTATAAAGTCTGCAGTTCTAAAGTCACATTTCAGTTAGTTGCATTAACCATATAGTAGGTGACTATCTTTAGATGCCTTTCAAGTAGATTATGGCAGAATTATCTTGGCGAAGATTATGTGTCTTCCTGGATCATCCCAAAACATTCTCAATATTCATGTACCATCTTTTCCAACAAGTCCTTTATTCATGAAGGAAATGACACAAGTAATTATTTTATCTTGGGAAAACAATGAAAATAAAATTCTGGTGCAACTTCCATCTGTCTCGTTGAGAAACTTTCTCTGATTAGAATAACCCAGATAATTTAAAAGTTATTTGAAAGGGGGGAAAAAGAAGTTGTCATAACTGGTAAAGTAGGATATGGTTACACCTGAACTGTTTTCTGAATATTATCATTTTAGAAGTAAAAGTGTGAATTTTGTGTCATCAGTATTACCAGAATGAGGTAAAATATTCCCAAGCACCCTTTTTCTTTGCTTACAGAGTACCAAACAGTGCTTATCCAGGGCCATACATTTGGAACAGATCTGTGTGCTTTCTGATTAAAATGGAGACATCCTGCCAAAGAAAAGTTTGTGTCTGGAGACTTAGAAAAATACCAGATTACATTTCTGACATCTGTAAACCACAGATTTATAGTCAGCAAGGAACTGGCTTGTCATGTTAACTGCCCGTTAGCTTTAGAGAAAATAATAACTTGCAAAATATGAAAAACAGAATTCCAAAGGTGAGAGAATCATGTACTGACAACTTCAAAACTGGCTTCACAAGACATACCTTCTGGTAGAACTCTGGCAAACCCAATGTAATGACTTTGTCATGACAAAGAATAGCCATTGATCAGAGCAATATTCACCCCATCTACCCCCTGCCTCCTGTTTTCAGTCATACTTTAACAGAAGAGAGAAAAGACTCCTGATTGCATGTGGCCTCCTTTAATTTCTTTCTTTATACAGCAAACAGTTCAGTGCCTTTTTAGGCAAGCCTTGTGCCCTATTAGACTTTGTAGACCTTGATGTTTCCTTGACTAACAAGCCTGTAACCTGTAAAGCCAAATGAGACAGGAGAGCTTACAAAGAAAGGGACCTGTGCTGGAGCAGTAGCTCCATCAGTCTCTTACTAGAAATTGGAGGACAGATCCTGTTCTTTTTCACGCTTCTGTAAGAAGAGTAGCTCCAGAGATTTCACTCAAACTGCAGTGGTGTAAATCTAGATGAGAATTTGTTCGTCCATGACAGCAGCTCGAAACTTAATAGAATTGTGAAGATTGAGGGGTTAAAGTAATGAGTTCCTCAAGAATTCACCTCTTACTGCCCAGTATTCATTAAGCTTGTACTGGGCATCTTAGTCATCTTACCTCTAAAGTCTCTGACTTTCTGGTGAGGATACAGTCAATCTTTGCTGTAATGTCCTCAAAACTTATATCTCTGAAATGTGCTTTCATTAGATTGCTCTACAAATCCTCCCCTTAAGACCAATTATAAATATGCTTTCTGAACTGTAGAGTGATTAGTACTAAATGCAGTACTTTGGGTGAGGTCCTAATGAAATACACTGCATTTCCTTAACAATGATTGAGTTGAAGGCTTTAATATAATTCTATATAATTAATTTTTATTATTAAAATAACTCTCATCTCTATCTCCAGGTCAATATGCTGTAGCACCTTCCCATTAAGCAGATATTATGTCCTTTTATTACATTCTCCAAGACTTATTATTCTGCATTTATCTGCATTGAATTTGCTATCTATTAGCTCGAGTACTTAAATGATCTAAATCCTTCCCTATGTGACTGTATTGTTTCTCACAGATGACCCTTCCTCCCAATTTAGTATCATCTGCACACCAGAAATTTTTAATGCTCTGAGTCTTTTAAGGTACTGAAAAAACTGAGGTTTCAACTTTGATCCCCATGGTGCCCCTGACACAAGTAACTTTGCTTTGGCTTAAAAGCATAACTCAAAATGTGTGATCTCATCAGCTACAGTTTAACAATATGGTGTTCTCACTTTGAACGAAAGGTAAAGCCTTGCTTAATATGTATCTAATTTTTATAAAGAAAGTTCTGGCTTTCTTGAAAACAGATGGTTAACATTTCTAAAAGGCTTCAGAGAATGTCTATGCTATGGCTGCAAAAAACCTGGTGCTCACAAAGCACTGAGGGACAGCTGGTGATGTGCACCTTGATCCAGGGCAGGTGAGCTCCAGCTACTCCAGCCACTTCAGCTGCCCTTAGACAACACCATGTTTGAGCTGTATCAAAAACTTGGTTGCATCATTGCTTGAATGTAGCCATGCTGCTCCTGCAGATGAATTTGTACCCCTGCCCATCTCACTGCTGCTCACACGGTCAGTGCTGGTTTGATAGGACCTAAATCTCACTCCTTTGCACAGGGTGGATGCGCCAGGTTAGCTACAGAAGGAATGTAATGCTAGGATGAAAGCTAGGATGGCAGTGCTATACAAACTACCCATGAGGAAGACCAAGGCTGAGGGCTTCACACTGCTTTACTTTTAGCACCTGATTGAGATATGCAAAGATAAGCAGCCTCTGGCTTTCCTGATGGTCAAAGGGAAAGACAGGCCTTTTCAGAAGGCACCTGTGGCCTTGGCACCCCTCATCCTGACTGTATACGTTCCTAAACTTCCCAAATTAAGAAACCAAAGTAAAATCTTGACATTAGACAGACAGAATATTTCTCTTTTTCAATATTTTTTTGGGGAGAGATATTGTGGATATTGGTGCAATGCAGGAAGGCATTCCAAAAAAGTCCCTGTGAAGACTACAGCAAAACCAAGGTACTGTGAAATATTGAATTGTCTCTCACAAGCTAATTTACCTATGTTGAGCTCTGTGTTTTCATAGTTGGAGCTGTCTAGAAACAGAGCTTACCTGGGTATCTCTGTATTGCAGTTTTCAGTAGAAAAATATTGAAAGCTTCTGCCTTGTGATTTGGCACAAATAAGTTCAAGAGAATGGGTGAGAAGATGTGCTAATATCCCACTTTACAAATAGAAAACTGACACTTTGGAAGACCGGGTTGTAAGGTTCACTCAAGGATTTTTAGCAGGTACCAGCTCAGTGCCTTGCTCAGAAACCCACCCTGCTCCCCCAGGGCTGTCAGATGGACTCCTTCCTCCTGTGTGCTGGGACTTTCCTCTTCTGCTGTAACCCACTCTCAAATCTCACTTCTTACAATTAGCTTTCCTTAGCTCTCCTCTGCTTAGGGTTATCAACTTTAATTACTATATTCTAAGGGGGCAAGCTGTGCCTAAGGCTTTTCTTACCCTTGTGAATGGGTTACACCCACAGCAATGGGTGTTCGCCATGACTGGGAGTTACAGCCCTCTCTGAGGACAGACAGTTGCATATACAGTACACCCAAGCTTCACATTTGCCTTGAAAAGGAGGAGGAAGGAGGTGCTGGTGAGAAAATCAACAAAAACACTTCAAGAGCTATATTTTACTTTGGTAATTGAAACGTGTTGCAGCTCCAAAACTTGTGCTGATATTTCCAACTTATTGTAATTTTTTCTTC
>NW_010209972.1:7073-7904 GCF_000695765.1 Mesitornis unicolor
TTCCCTATGAGGTGTTTCAACAAATTTCATGCAGTCAAGGCAGGCTTAGCTAAAGCACTAAAGCATGAAGCACTGCTAAATACAGTGAGGAAAAATCACCAGTATTTGATGGCATCACAGTAGTAGCATGTTGGATAATCTGTTATCTCACTTATGTGGCATGAACCAGCAAGAAAACATATGCCAGAAATTTGTATGTCTGTCTGTGATTTTATTAATTTAAAAGCTGATTTCATCTCTTTCATGCAAATACTATCAGACTGTTTTAGATTATAAAAAACCAACAGGAGCTAATAGGTCTCATGGGACAGATATTTAGAGCCTTTTGATATCTCAGTACTTCAAATATGTAATATTTTGAAAATGCTTAATCCCAAATTTATAAAGCTCTAGAGAATGAAGTCTTCCACTTATTCACAACATAGATCATAGATATCAGTGATAGCACTGAGGTTAATTGCCACTGATACTTCTGGCAGACTTTCAACAGCAGCTAAGCTTCTTCCCTATTATAATCACTCTTAGCCACTCATAATATTCACAGCTCTGTAGCTCATTGTCTTTCTATTCCTTCTTCATGTGAAAAAGTGGGAGTTCAGCCTGTTTGATTAAAAAATATTAAACTTTTTTAAAAAACATTATTATTATTGGGAAAAATATTTGTCTAAATTAAATATCTTCTGATTTTCTTTTCCATCTCCACTGTTGTGTAAAATCATTATTAAATAAAATTCATTAACATCATCAATCACAGCTACTACTTTTAATGAAAAGTCTTTATAAGGAAATTGCTGTTAAGCAGAAAACTTTTTTATACTTGAGGAGAGAAAA
>NW_010209973.1:0-512 GCF_000695765.1 Mesitornis unicolor
GTCATCCTGCTGTCCACCAGGACCCCCAGGGATATATGGGCTTATTCAGGAGGAGGGCTTGATTGTGAAAAGTGTGTTAACTCGTGAGTGTTTTCAACTGTGTTTTAGGCCCTCAAAAAATAAAACACCAATTATCTTAGGTACCAGTTGAACTGACGGAAACAGTAAGAATTGTGTGAGGGGAAGGAGGGCCTAAAAGTATGAAGTATTTTGGCCAAGAGAATCTGCAGCAAGCCCAGGAGCAGAGGCCTTCTGATGCTATGCACTAGGCTACCTTTTTCCTGTCTGAAAGGAGCTTATTAAAAAAATTAAACATTGGCAAACTGCAGGGTTTTAGCTGTGTGATGATGCCTGCCAAGCAAGTGTAGTTGTTGCTTCAACACAACTTCTGGCTGACAGGTTGCAATGGAGCACCTCGGCAGATGTTGGCACCGCTGATTTTTGCCTGTAGGAATAGGAAAAAAACCAAGGCTTGGTCTGTCCCTGCCAGGGAAAGGAGCCGGGAAAGAGAG
>NW_010209973.1:543-13371 GCF_000695765.1 Mesitornis unicolor
GGGGAAACCCTACAGCATCAGGAAGCAGGGGAGTGAGGATGAGCCTGGGTGCTGCTGGTGCTGGCTCTGACTGCTCCACAGCTGAACCCTCTTGGCTTTCCTGGGCTGGAGCCTGGGAAGGGAAGCAGCTTGCGGCAGTGGCTGTCTCTGCCCCAGCTGCTGTGAATGAGGACAGCCCTTGC
This sequence comes from Mesitornis unicolor, assembly GCF_000695765.1. Lineage (NCBI taxonomy): Eukaryota > Metazoa > Chordata > Aves > Mesitornithiformes > Mesitornithidae > Mesitornis > Mesitornis unicolor. Next base: position 726 of record NW_010209973.1, read on the forward strand.
TGGCAACCTCTGATTGCCATCAGGAGCCGGGAGCTGAGCAGCAGCTGCCACTGCGCCTTGTTAAACCCTCGGGACACAAAGCCAAGGGGTGCAGAAGAGACTCGGAAGAGGAAATGCTTTCTGCATGGTGTGCAATTAACCCAGCGCCACAAGCGTTTCGGAGTCAGGCTCTCTGCCTTGTCTGCACACAAAAATTGGCACTCTGAAAGAAATACAAACCCTGTAATATGGGAGCAGTGATGTGGCCATAAATGTGTTGTAGATGGTCCCACATGGGAAGGAGACAAGCTAGCTGGTGTATAGCACCTTTGCACTCTGAGCTGCTCTGATCATGCTGTTTCAAGGGATTTCTAAGCCACCTCCTTGTCCCAAACAGTTTTCACATGAAATCAGTCCCAGAAGTGGGTGTGAGCCAGATCTCTCAGGAGGATGCAGAGCACAATGAATGCCCACAGTGGCTAAGGATATTGGGCACCACCAAGCCAGTAATGAGAAATGTTTCTAAGGAGCATCAGCCCTCCAGCCTCAAGGCTGGATGGAAAGATGGAGAAGGCATCTCATGCCCACCTTATTGCTTCTAAGAAAAAGCTTTTCACCAGAAAGCCCCTTCGGAAACATCATCCCTTCCACCAACAGCCCAGCACAACCTGCAGTGGCAGTAACTCGGTAACAGCCCCACGGACGCTGAAACCAGCTGCTGGATTAAATAGGCTGTAAATATTAAACTGGTAAATATTTAGCTGCCAGCTGGGGTTATTATGGAAAGGGGTGGCTCTGTATGTGTTGTGTGTGGTAAGAAACACCAAGGGCACGATTTAAAGAGCCTGAAAGGAAGAACCACAGTTGGGACTGCAATACATGCAAGTATGAGTTGGAGAGACACAAGTCCAGTGCCTTTCAGGCTGTTCATTTGATGCCACGGAGGTATCATCTCCTTTGCCTCACATTTTCTGGGTCCTATAAACAGCAGGCACTTGGTCATCAAAAGGAGGAGAAGGAATACTGAGAGGGGAAAAAAGTCCCTTGTGAGTCAGCTATAAATGAACATGAGGAGAGGGAAGAGAGTCAGGTGTCCCTGGGACCTTCTCAGCCTCATTTAGTTCTTATCTACAAGGGAGAAACCAGGAACAAGGAGAGCTGAGAGTTTCCTCAGCTGTCCGAAAAAGTCAGGAGTGAAGGGTGCAGTTCACATCTGCAGCCAGATAAGAGCTGTGCAGAGATGTAGCTAAGGGCTACATTTCTTATCCAGTTACCAGGCAGTTGGGGAGTTTGACAGCCGTGCCACGTGTTTCCTGTGAAAGGGGGGGGACTCCCCACATCCCCTCCACACCGTCTGCTCGCTGCCAGCCCAGCAGTGCCCGGCTGATGATCCTCTCTGCCGGGGAGGGATACTGCTGGCTTTGGAGAGGCTGGGTATGTTCCTTCGCTAAAAAAAAAAGATAAAAATTAATAAATATATATAATGTAAAAGCTAATAGAGTTTCCAGAACTGATAAAACCATTGAGCAAGCTTGAAAAGCAAGCAGTGCCCTACACGCACTGAACTCACCAACTTGCCCAGGAAGCATCCAGCTGGTGACTACAGCCTGAGCGGGGACAGAACACACACCTTGGGCTTGATGGTGCAGCTTTGTAAGTGTAATTTGTTGATCTTGCAGTAGGAAGCTGAGTTACTGAAGGTGTAGGAGGAATAAATGTTCTGCAGGCGCAGTCTAGCTCCATCAGTCCTCATCACTAATAGGCAGTTGCAGGCTTTCAACACCGTTTTCCCTTCCTCATTTAAAACAGTACAACAAAGCTGCTTTCCATGACTGACAGCTGTGGAAAATAAAATCAGTTGTTTTGGCCACAAAAAGAAGCCAAGCATGAGAATTGGCAGTGACTCAGCTCCCTCTCACCTCACCAGAGGAGCCCTGGAGCTGTGCTCAGCCATGCTGTGTCCTCACCTCCACATGCCCTTGGGTCTGGGGGGGACACCCCGCCTGCAGCTCCCTGTGCTGCAAGCTACTTCCGTTGTCCTCCCCAGGGCTGGTTGCCTTCCCCACTGGTGGAGGAGTGTGCTATATTTGTGTCTGTACTGTTCCCCGTGATAAAAGCTTAATCAAATGCAGGTAAGATGGTTCTGCATGAAGCCAGAAGAAAGGCTGGAGGTCATACTCAGAATTAATAGCCCTTGCCTGCTTGTACTTACACTGGAAAGTGTTGGGCACATGATGCTACGTCAACCAGGACAATGGATCTCCGGTAGAGACACTCAAGAGAAAAGCAGGGACTGAAACATCTCCCTAGGAAAAGTCCAGTTGAAAATTTTCCATCTGTAAAGGCAGGAGCATCCATCAGGCTCCAGTTCTTCCAGGAACACTCGGGAAAGGATCAAAACCCAGGTGCTTGCCAGGACAAAGAACATTTCCCTTCTTTCTAAAAATGTCAGACTCCTTTACGAAGAGTGGGATGAGGGACAGGAATGACTGGGAAGTGCACAAGGAAGACATGAATCCCAGTGACAAACACAACCTTCTCAGCACAGAGTAACAAATGCTTCCCATTTAAGAGCCGATTTGATCCAACAGCTCCTCTCGGTTTGTACAGACAGGAAATACATTTATTCAGTAATTTAGCAATATGGTTTTCCTATACCAGGGAAAAGGTTCATTAATCTTGGCATATTAATAAATGGGCATCTATTAGCAACAAATAGGTTGGAGATCAGATTTCAAGTGCGGGGAGGTGATGCTAAGAGCAGCTTTCTGAGGCCAGAAGCAGAGGTTAGGGGAGAAAAAAATTAAAATCTGACTGACTTCCAAAGGGATTTAGATAATACAGGGAAATCAAAGCAGATTAGCCTGCCCTGGGGTGGAGAGAGCATCCAGCCAGAGTCTGCAGCCAGGACCAGGGCTCTCAGGCCCAGCACTGGCTGTGAATGCCTGTGCAGATGCAGCGCCTGGGACACCAGGGATGGGAAGGGGCTGCCGGGCTGCCACCAAATGGCATGGTGGGTGGGCTGGGAGGCATCCTGTGTCTGCTGAATGGCCAATATCCCATGTGGTCCTGTCCTGCTGAGGGAGCAGCGCAAGAGCAGGAGCTGTGGCTGGACCACATGGATCCCTGTCCAGATACACGTGACAGCTAGGATGCTGCAGCACTGCACGTGGAAAACATGAGGAAAACAGTATGAAACAGAAATCAGTGCACTGCTGCAAGGGGCCTGAGCAGCTCAGTGGGTCTCCGGCCGCTGGCAGGGCACCGTTGGCTGCAAGGGTTGTTCAAGAGCAGGCATGGACCTTCCTGCTTCACCTCTCCTGCAGATGCTGGTCCCTGGCAGAGCAGTGTAGAAATAGGTGCAGAAGCACCCAGAGTGGAGCGATCTCAGCCTGAATGTTTGGTAAGGAAATGTCCTCCCAGTGCAAGGCACGGTCCTGGGGCTGGAGAAGCCCTGGTCAGTGGACAGAGCAAGCTGGGTGAAGGTCTGCTGCTCTGCACCACCACCTCAGTTCGCTCATCTCATGCCTCACGTGGCTGAGGACTGGATACTCTGGTTCTTGTTTCATGTGTGAAACTCACTCATCATCCCTTCATTTAAACAGTGCCCTCAGAGTTTAGCAGGGTGGAAAGAGGTCGCTTTTGATCATGCAGGCTTGGTGACTACCCATGTAAGCTATAGCGTGGTGGGTAGGAGAGTCACCGTGACATCAAAGCTGTCCCTCAAGGAGGAGACATATTTGAACATGGGTCTACCCAGGGAATAACAGGTGAAAGATGAGCTCGACACCCTCCCAACTTCATAAGTGACAGCTAACCCTTGATGTACAGAATTAGTGTAATTTAGGTTGGAAGGACCTCAGGAGCTCACCTGGTCCAAGGGTGGGCTAACACTGACATTAGTTCAAGTGAAACATTGGCATTACTTTCTTCTGAATTCACAGGCAGCTCCTGTTTGATCAAACCTCTACTTGGTAGTAAATAACACATCCAGCAACAAAAAACAACCCTAGCTCTCACCAGGGTTTGTCATTCAGTGCTCTGCTCCCTGGAGACACCACCCAGGGGAAGGGGAAGGGGAAGAGGCTAACACTGTGACTGCCCAGGTAATGTGACTGAGGGCTGGCATGACACCTTTTGCACAGGGAGATTTTTTGCTGAAAACATCTAATGGTGTCTTGAGAACTGTTGGGTTTTGTGGTTTTCCTTTTTTTTTAATTTCAAGGCTATTAATTGGTTTTATAACATAATTTTCAAGCACAACAGGAGTCATCTAATCTGAGTTGTTTAAAATATGAAAACAGCTGAAAAGCTTTATGAGAGACGTCAGGAAATTCTGCAGAACAGTTATGAAAGTCACAAAGTCTGAAAAATTTAAATCCTGTAGAAATTATGGGTGAAACAACACTGTTAGTGTACTTACTTGCATATGATTTTGCAGACCTACCTTTTGTCCAGAAAAATATCATTGATCTGTGTTATCTACAGTGTTAACAGTTATCTACAGCTCGATCACCCCATCTGCAACCGTTCCCTCACCCAGAAACACACATTACAGACAGTCCCAAATTCACCTGGGCTGTACCCTGGGTGGACAAAGACTTAAACTATGAATAGTTTGTATGTGCAAAACAACAACAACAAAAATAACACACACTGGCTGTCAGGACAACATTATTGTAATTTCATAAAGACTCAACACTTCATCCGAAAATTGTTTCTGGACAGGAAAGCAATCTTGTTGCAACCTTTACTTGATTTTTCTTCATTTTGTTGGGAAAAGGTTTGAGAAGCTGGGGACCGAAGCCTGGATATGGTTTGTTTCATCCAACAACCTGGTAAATTTTGGCATGAGAGCACTTTCTGGTGGTTTGGTGGGTATTCTGTGAGTCTTTCAAAGCATAGCCCCTGGATTTCCATGCAAAATTTACATGTGAGAAGAATGCATATTTTTCTTGGGTTTATTAAAGCCATTCATGTACAAAATGAACATGGTCTGACAGTGGAAGAGCTGAGAGCTCTGAGACCGGTGTGTGACTGGTTCATGAAACAGCCATCTGGGAATGTCTAATAAACCATTGCTTTTCACTTTAAACAGCTGTATCGTTAATAACAGCAACGGATGTGGCCCTCCATCAGTCCTGGGCTTCAGCTTTAGTTGAGGAAGGACGAGCTGCAGCCTGAAACGCATCTTGTTTCGCCCCACTTCTTTCCACGCCGGTAACTCTATCCCTCTGTGGCTTGTCCTGGCTGATTTTCCCCTGATACTTGATCCTTTTTCAACGGATCAAAGGAGCAAAACGAGAAACAAGAAACTTTCACAGTGAAATTTCAGCTCCAGGTCCATCGTCGCTCCTGGCCAGCAGGTTGCTGCCTGCAGAGGGGTGTGCTGGCGTTTCTACCATCGCGTCCTCATCCTGCTGGCACACTTTGCCACATGGACACTCCTGTTTTTGGGGGGTTAACCTGCAAAAGGGCAGTTTTACCAGTGCAACAACAGTCATTCACTCATGCTGATCACAGGATGGTTATGCCACTAAACTGACCTCCAAGATAAACTTTATATTAATCCCAGGGTTTAACAAAGAGATACCAAACTCAGCTTTGGCAGCTGAGAAAATCAATACGTTATTTACCCCTTGCCTGCAGTATGGTCTAGGAGAAGCCTGCCCTATAGGCATTTCTGCAGAGGGGTGCAGAGGAATGGGGGTCCCTAAACCTGCCAGATACCTACACTGAGCTCAAGGGCCAGATTTGGACTCCTTTAAAGGATTGTGGACACCAGTTTCTTGTGATCACATGGAAGAAATATGTCCAGCTTATTCCTTTGCTTGGTACGTGACATAAAAATTCAGATATGTATGTTTCAAATACATGCTTATGCTAAGGAGACTGAAAAGTGGCTGAAAGTGATGTCTCAGAACACGTAGTACCTCTGCTATAGCAGTCCAAGCGTCCAGGTGAAGTGTCCTGTCCTCCTTAGCTGCTTCCTGGTAGGATGAAGAATCGAGAACATTTATAGATGCAAAATGTGCAGAGAAGGAACAGCTTTTTATTAAACCCGGTGGTACAGCTGGAAAAGACAGAGGAGCCTTCAGGCACCAAAGCTGTTCTCCCAGTCTGAAATCTTCCCAGCTAAACACAGGCTGACATCGCTCTGAATTTCACTCAGCAGTGTTAAATCAGTGAGCCCACCCAAGGGGAGAGGCCAACGTGTGTGGGAGCCCCGGCCCAGGCATTAGGCACACCTTTGCTAAATTCCTAGCTGCAAGGCAATTACTAGAATTTGCTTCCCTTTTTACCATTTTAATAGGCTGTGCATGTCTTTGTCATGCCAGCATCCTATTCTGGTTAATCCTTAGGAGCCTTTGGAGTGAAATGCAGCAATCACCATCAATGCAAAGTGCCCCATTGCCTTCAGGAGGGACTGAGCTCATTTCTGTCCCTAGCTGAAGGGCAACTTGTCTGCAAAGACTGAGATAAAGAGCAAACATGGGAAGGACACATCACACATCTTCCTGACCATCATCTCACATTTCCTGCCCATCCCCTCACCGTGGGAAGGCAGGGTGGGACCAGGCTGTTTGGACACAAGCTCCCTCCCATTCATTCTCATCCACCTCTAGTTGCTGGCAGCTTTAGTGTTCCTCCTGCCTGACTGTCAGGGAAAATCAGAAGAAATTATGAGTGTTTTTAGAGTAGCCTGACATTTGGAGTTTCTTTCAGGCCCTTCTGAGGACATGCTTGGTTTAAGTCCGAAACATACAGATTATTTTCTCACCAGCATTTTTTTTAAAAATACTGTCTTTGTCTTTCTATCACTGACATTTTACACTTGCACACCAGGCAGTGCTGGTTCCTCAGTGTCTTCCGGTTTGATGAGGCTGAAAATACAAATTGCTCATTTACTCCTATAAGAATCTTGAATGCAGAACACTGGATTGTCGTCTTTTTAAAAAATTTCTACACAGATAGTCTGCCTACATCTAGCTATGCATATGAAAAGCCCTGGTCTAAAGCTCACTCGGTTTTGGTGGGAGGAGAAAATGGGCTGTGAGCGGGCAGGGTCAGGCTGCAGCCACCAAACCCCAGAGGATCCTGCAGAGCTGGACCCGATGCTGCAGTCCTGGCTTGTTCTGCTCAGGCCAGAGGGAAGAGCCCCACAGAGCGAGGACTATAGGGTCAAACCTCCTTGTATTAAAAAAGCCCCACTGCACAAAAGCTTAGCAGCAGGAGAAAAGGCTTCTCCAGGGTTGTCCCCCGCCAGCATCTCCCTCCCCACCTCCTCGGAGCCCTCGGTGGCTCTCAGAGCTGCCACCACGCTCCCCTCCCTGGGACCCCGGAGGGAAGGGGACATTATCATGCAAATGAGGCCACCAGGAAATCCACTTTGTTTCCAAATTCCTATCTCCAGCCCGACCACATCAAGCTTTGAATGCAGAAGAGGATGAATGGCCTAAAAGCAATGGGAATTAAGCATTCAGCGTAAACATCCCACCCACTGCTCCATTTTACTGGGAAGCAAGATTTAGCACACACACACAAAAACCACACAGACCAGCAAGCTAGGGGAAAAATGTACACAACATTTAGTATGTGTGTAGGCACCAATCTAATGTTTTCCTGCTATGCTGCTCCAGTTCAGTGCAGGTATTGCATCAGCGCCTCTGGCTGTAACCCCCACTCTTACACCCCACCTCTTAGCACAAGTTTGTATTTTGGTCATGTAAGAAAAGCAGATATGGCCACGGTTATCACCACAACACATAGCACTTGCTGCTGAATTATGGATGGATGATACTGCTGATGCATGTAGGCACCTCTTACAGGTAACCACAAAGCCTCTCACTTCATGGGCCCTCTGAAGAACTGGAGAGAGGTCTGTCCTGCACAGGCCATGAGTGTCTGGCCACAAAACTTAATCAATCTGGCTGCTGCTTATCACAGACAGTGGCTTATCACTGTCACTGGAAACAAACCTGAAGGAAAGTCCTTGCTTCCTACATGAACTTGGAAAAATTCAGTGGGGTAGGGTGGAAAGGAGAAGCCGAAGTCATTCCCTTCCTGTAGAGGTGTTGAAAAAAAAGTCCATTCATTACATCAGGCTACTTAAATCAAGTGCTTAAATATACAGAATTACAAAACCATAAAGTGGTTTGGGTTTGGGACCTTTGAAGATCATCCAGTCCAACACCCTGCCATGGGTAGGGACTTCTTTCACTAGATCAGGTTGCTCAGAGCCCCATCCAGCCTGACCTTGAACACTGCCAACATGTGGGCATCCACAACTTCTCTGGGTAACCTGCTCCAGTGTCTCTCATATAGTTCATACAGGTATATGCATACACATGGCCTGCAGATCCTGGGCCTGATGATGTTGAGGCCACAACCATCCTCACAGATTATCTCACCCTAATCTGTCCTCTCTGGAGTTGCTTACCCATTGTAGCAAGCTGCCCAAACTCCCTCCATGTGAGACACCCTCACACTGTCAGAGGGTCCGATCCAGTCGCAGGGTGGGAGTACATACATGGTCTTCTCACTTGAACTGGGAACAACAAACTTTTGGTGAGACCTTTCTACATTTCCAGGATTTGCTGCTAAGGTTGCACTGGATCATCTTGGGACAAACTCTCCCAGTGGAGCTCTGACTCCCACCAGAAGAAACACCTTTTGCAGAGGAAGTTGGACTTGGTCTGAACAGAGTAAGGGAAGGTGCAGCCTTTCCTCAGCTGAGGACATCTGTGCGGGCACGTGGACACATCTGGGAAGGTCTCTGCGTGCCCAGCAGTGTGCACAGGGACTGTGAGATGGGTCGGTTGTTGACCTTCCTTTGATGCTCTGACTTGCTCCCTGTCACCTCTTCTCCAGTCCAAAGGTTACAGAAGGGAACAGATTAACATGAGCTAAGGGACTAGATGAAAACAAGCCAGGGAGGTCCACATGAAACCAGTCTGAATGCAGGTGTGGGTTGTAGGGTGGCCTGCCCCAAGCTCGGGGGCAGTCCCTCTGTGTTAAACTTGGGCAGATGCAGCTATGGGTGGTGTTGGTCAGTGCGACATCCTCACACCCCAGCCGGTGTAGCCCTGGGGTGTCAGCCTGGCCACGTCAACACAGCTGAGTCAAGCAGGGTGGGACGAGCCACTCCTTGTGTCCCCCTCCACCAAAACGGTGACGCTACTGAGCAAGTGGAGCAAAACCAGCGGTGGCTCCGAGCCCACCATCTGACCCCGGCGGTGGACTCCCACTCGGTGATCTCACTGTCGGATTACTCACAGCTTCACAAGTAGCAGAGCAAGGTCACGCTCAGTTAAAACTGAAATGGCCTTTCTTACAGTTTTCCTCTCTTGGGCCAGACACTGTAGTCCTGACTTGGGCAAAGGTCCAATTGGAAATAATAAATGTAATTACCTTGTAAGCACCTTAGTGGAAAATATTGGTACAGTTAATTACACAGAGATGCAATGCTAAGTCATTTCCCAGTGTTTTAAATACAAATATTAACGCTTTCTCCCTTGGGGTTTTGAGAAGATTAGCTGTTGCTGCAGTCTAACAGAATTTATAAGTTTTGCAGCTATTGCAATCAGTTTAAGGAAAAAGTTTCCAATGCTGATTTTGGCATCAGGGGCTTACACTGCGCAGAGCAGAGCCAGGCTTTTGAGAGCCTTTGCAAGAATGAGGTCTCTGGCTGTGGCCCTTTAAACATCGAAAATGTAAATGTTTTTCAAAGGGTGTTTTAGGACCAAAACCTGATTTTTGGATTCTCAAAGTGAAGATAAGAAACTCCCCCTTTGAATATCAGAATTTAAAACCATGGAGAGATACCAAAAACATGGGGCTTGGGTACCTTTTAAGAAATCCTAGCTAAATTGTCTAAGTGAAAATGCCCCTATCTTTCATTAAGGATCATCAGAAACAACACAAACTCTTGGCATGGACTGAGGATGTAATCTGGTATATGGAGTCTGCAAAATGCAAACCCAGGTTTTTCCACACTGTTTCTGATTGACTTCCCAGTTGTCAAGTAAGGAGCCCGCTATGGCCATGTCAGTGTTGGAAAAGCCCCGCTGCTCTCAGCCCTCTGTGAGTGAATGAGCAAAAGCCACTCAATGCGTTTTGGTTGCCTTGATATTTGTTAACATTTCTGAGCAATCCAGTGCACGCCAGCAGACATTCACAGGAGAGAGAAACAAAAAGCTCCACTCCTTTCTCACACCTCTGCAAAAGGAGTTGAGAGCATTTACGAAAATAAATAAAAAGAAAACTGCCCCAAGATTTCCCTTATAGATTCCTAAGGGAGGTTTTAAGGAAAAAAAAAAGAAAAAAAAATATGTCAGCACTTAAGGCATAGGCCTTATTGTTCAGCAAAAATCATGTAAAACATTTTGTACCAGGCCACCTCTCCTGCAGGCAGCAGCACCCACAGGGCTCTATGATCCTGCCTGCACTGCCCGGGCACCCAAGCTGCAGCAGAGCCCACCTCAAAGCCCTGAGACACCAGGGGCGATGATAGGGTATGATGCCCTGCCGGGGACCCCTAACCTGGAAAAGCCCAGACTTTATACATTGCTGTGAGAACTAAAGAGGCCAGCGATTAGGAAACCTGGCCAGGCAGCTTAGGAGACTGCTGCAGCAGCAGCAGCACAGCCTCCAACTTCTGATCCAACGACGAGCTGAGCCCATGCCACAAACGGGTACTCACGCCGAGCAAGGGGGAGGTCACTAAAAACTGCCTTTATCTATTTTGCTTGAAAAATAAGCCCTAATGCCTCTGCTGCTTTTCAGTTTTCTGCCTGGTTTGTTGCTACGTAAGCCCAAACCTTGCTCCAGCCACCATTAGGCAGCGAGGACAGAGTGAAGGAGCCCTGGGAGTCTGAGCTCACCATGCACAGGTCACAGGCTTCTTGTGCTGAGCAGCAACAGGGATGGTTTAGTCACCACCTCCAATGTTGAGCACACTTCCACATGCCATCTGTACAGAAGAATTAAGGAAGCAGCTCCTCCAAAGGAAAATATAACCCAAATTCCTCCAAAAGCTGCCAGACAGGTATTGCAGCCAGAGGAAAAAATACCGACAAAAGCAGAGGGCAAGCTCTGGTGTAGTCCAGCACTGTTCAGGTACACCCCTGCCAGCTGAAGACAGCCTCCATAAATCACAACACTGCTCTCATGAGTGTCAGCATAGAATCTTTTAATACTTCACATAAAAAACTGCATACACAGTTCATAATTTTATGTAAACATCATATACATCTCAGTTTTTGCCATGTCAGTTTATTAAAAACAAAACCAGGAACAGTCTCAGTACCACTGTTGAGGGAAGAGGGACAAAAGTAAACAAACTTAAGTGGATACATCTGTTCTCTGAACCAGAGAAACACAAGATTATTTTCACCTGGGTTGGCTACCTGGTGAAAATAAAAGTTTAAATAAACCTAGATTCTTTAAGTTGCCCTTTAGTATTAATGTCTGATGTACTCACTGCATAAGAAACAGTGCTTTCACCCATCTTTTCCAAGGCAAGAAGATACAGTGGTTTTAATTTGTCTTGTGTTGAAATCACAATTTAAAACAAGACCCAGATGAGGTTACCCAGTAAGAATGTTTCCAATGCTACAGTGTTGTATGCAGATGACGAGTGCACTGAGTGTTTAATTAAAAAGACAAAAATCCACCAAGTTGTGCAAAGTAATTTCTTTTGAAAATAAAAACTTTTAAATAAACCCAAATCAACATACTTGCAGAAGACAACATTAAAGGAAGGAGCAGGCACCAAGATCATAATATGGCAATATCATCCCCTTCCCCCTTGCTTGTCCTGCCTTGTCCGTCAGGAGGAGGATGAAGAGCGAGGAGGACAGAGCAGCTCAGCTTTACTTCCAGCCTGGTGGCTTCTGCCAAGGCTCACATCATCAGTCACCCAGGGCAAGTTCCTCTGCACAACCCACGCCCCGGCTGGGCACCCCCTCCCCACCTCACTTGAAACAAGCACCCCCTGCACTACCCCCGTTCGCACAAGACAGAAAAGGTAAGATATATACAGGCTCCGCTCGGGATGGCGTCACCTCCCCTCCCGTCTCGGTCTTCAGGGCACCAGCTTCCACAGCCCGTCGGGCTCAGGCCGAAACATCAGCGGAGAGGCGAAGGTGCTGCGGGCAGCCCGGGAGGTGCAGCCCCTTCCCCAGCCCACCCGGGGGAGAAGCACATGCGGGCAGGAGGCAGAAGTCCCCTCCGGTCTCTCAGCTCCACCGCTCTCCTCTTGCAAAAGAGAGGAGGCCGTTCGGGAGCTGGGAGCAGCAGGTGGCGGGCAAAGGGGAAGAGCCGGGTGCCACGTTTGCTCAGTCCAGTCTCAGCAGCTTTTAGTTGTCGAGAGTCTACAATTAATTCGCAGGGGCTGGCAGTAGGAGAAGTCTTCTCCCTGCTTCATTCCCAATACTCAGGGCATGCAATTCCCCCCCTCCCTCTGTCCCCACGGCTGAGCCAGCACAACCCCTTTCGGCCAAGGCTAAGGGAATGCGTTCCCTCCCCTAGCCCCCACCCCGATCTATCGCCAGCCCCCAGCGGAGGGGACAGGCAGATGCCGTGTGTGTGCACAACCCAGCTCCTCTCTGCCTGCCAACAGGTGACCCAGGCGCTGGGCCCCGCGCCGCGCTCCAGCCGCCCCCCA
>NW_010209973.1:13402-13969 GCF_000695765.1 Mesitornis unicolor
TATGGGACTTTGCAGCAGTTGATGCAGCCGTTCTGGGTGCCGTAGCGCTTCTGCAAGGCTGCCCGGGTGGCGGTCTCGAAGACTTCCCGGACACCCTCCTTGGTCTTGGCCGAGCACTCCAGGTAGTCGTAGGCCTGGATGCGAATGGCCATGGCACGGCCATCCTCGGTGCGCACCGGCTCCTGCTTCATGCGGGCCAGCTCGTTGCGCACATGCTCGTCATTGCGCAGGTCTTTCTTGTTGGCCACCAGAATGATGGGGACGTTGGGGCAGAAGTGCTTGACTTCAGGCACCCACTTCTCCGGGATGTTCTCCAGCGAGTCCGGGCTGTCCACGGAGAAGCACATGAGGATCACGTCAGTGTCCGGGTAGGAGAGGGGGCGCAGGCGGTCATAGTCCTCCTGGCCAGCCGTGTCCCACAGGGCCAGCTCCACCTGCTTGCCGTCCACCTCGATGTCAGCCACGTAGTTCTCGAAGACAGTGGGCACGTAGACCTCGGGGAACTCGTCCTTACTGAAGACGATGAGGAGGCAGGTCTTACCACAGGCACCGTCCCCCACCACCACC
>NW_010209974.1:0-219 GCF_000695765.1 Mesitornis unicolor
AAATATCAATAGAGTCAAATATACTCTGCTCCAGCCTGTTTTAATAATTCCAAATTTTGCATTATGTTATCTCTGCAAGATTTGAGTCTTTTCTATGTTTAAATTTAGTTAAAATACTATGTACAAGGTACAGAACTAGGAATACTGCACACATTTTCTAGTTTATGATGTGCTGTGGCTTATCTAAGGACTAGACTGGATTCAGAGGAGAGGTAGTCG
>NW_010209974.1:331-799 GCF_000695765.1 Mesitornis unicolor
TTAAGTCTTCAATCCCATCCTCAGTCCTAGGGTAAGTTACAAGTTGGAATGTTGTTACTCAACCTTGCCAATAAGACCATGCTCCTTTTCTGTTAATTGCAGGGAAACTAGGTAGGTAAGACTGGCATAGACTTGCCTATCAGATATTTGACCTGCAGTTATTTCCAGCATAATTTTGGTCAGAGAAGAATCAGTCATCAGTGTAGTACCTTGTCTCTTTCTCTTAGGTACCTGTGTCTGTAATCCATCTTGCTGTGGTTGTGGCCATAGTGTAGTTCCAATGGCACAAGCCTTAGCCTGAGAATACATAGGTGAATGCTGTGCTTGAGCTCAGGCTGTTTCAGCTCTATGTCAGCTCTTTGTCTATGGCCCAAAGTCCCATCCCTGAATGCAGTGAAAATTTAGTTGGCAGCTCTACCAATCTCTCACACTCAACGTATAAGCAGAAAGGATGACATTGCTAAGGTA
>NW_010209975.1:0-2080 GCF_000695765.1 Mesitornis unicolor
CCACAGCCCCACACAGTCCAGGCAGGCAGGGAGCAGCTCTTGGTCTTTAATAAGTTTATCTGCAGCTACACAAAGCCCCAGGCTGAGTCGCGCTGTCCTGTTCGGTGCTCGTTAGTCCCGGTGAGGCCTTTCAGGGCCTGGAAGTGCTCACAAAATGGCTGCGGGGGCCTGGGGTGCTGCCAGGCCCCGCTCTGCCCTCATCCCTGGCAGCACCTGCGGGGTTTGGGCTGGTTTGGTCCCTTCGGCTGTCCCCGATGGCATTTTCGGGGCAGTTTCCACACTGGTTGCTGGTGATGGGGAGGTTGTAACGCAGGCAGGCAGCAATGGAGAGCAATGTTAGCACAAACTCACACAGGAGCTGACCCCAAGGGGAAACAAGTGCTTGTAGCTGGTTACAGAGGCATAAATAGGAAGAGAACCTAGACGTCCTGAATTCCAGGCAGTGCTCTAACCCCAAAGAGCATAATTAAATATTTAAAATAACCAAACAAACCTCCCTTAGCTCCTCGCACCCATCTTGCTGCCAGTTCAGGTCCGACAGCGATGGTGCCGAGCGCTCGGCCCCTTTCGCAGCCAGGCCCCCATTAGAAATAAGGAAAGGGTTAGGGAGGAGGGTCTGTCTTCTTAAATAAAGAACGAACATTTAGAAAGCATTACGAGTTACATGAACCCTCTGCTAGTTATTATCATTTACACCCATTAGTCGATGCCGTCTGGAGCCAGCAGCCGCTGCTACGCGAAGTAGGCCCAGAGGAAGACGCCGGCGCACACGCACAGCAGCAGGTTGATGTTCAGGACGTGTTTCACCAGCGGTTTCTCCTCCAGGGAAGCCACAGGAGGCGGCTCAGGTTTAGTCGGTGCCGTGTCCTCGGCGTGCTCCTGTTTGCGCTCCATCCCGCAGAGCCACAGCAAGGCTCTCATCAGCTTCGAGTGCCCTTTGGCGTCGCTCGTACCTGAAAAGACAGTGGGTAGTGAGGTGCAAATCTCACCAACGTCCCAGGAATGTGTCAGTGTAGTCCTGGACAAGGGTTTTGGTGCAGAACCGCACCAACGTTCCTTAAATGAGTATGCTAGCTACGCTGCGGTGTAGGGAGCCCTCCTGTGAGCGTCTTTTGGGGCCGTGGTACAAATGTCGTTCCTCACGTTCTGCTGTTGCCAACATTTACCAAGCAGTAGCAATAGACCAAACCTAAAAGCTCAGCTGCAGCTTGCTGCCCATCGGCTGCCTCTTGCGAGCGCGCGGTCCGCTCCGCTTTGGGTTTACACGCGTGTAAACGGAGCGCTCCCAGCTCTGGTGTGGGTTAGGGCACGCACGACTGGACGCTGGGAGGGCAAACGCGAGGCTTCCCAGCAGCGGGGCAGTAATTTGTTAACTCATCTTGACAGCAGCTTTCTATAGATCAGAGGGGAACACGGCAAAGCTGCACCGTTACGTGGGCAGCGTCCCAAGCCTGGCGAAACCAAGGGCTGACGACCATCGCTGGAAAACGCAGAATGAGTCGCTACGCGTGGTTGTACCTAATACCGACAAGTACAAGTTTTAAAAAATGTAAATCCTCCTTCACTGATCTGTCAAGAGCTCCGCCCAGGGCTCTGGGTTCTCCCTGCTGCTAGAGTCCACCAGAAAACATCACTGCAAAACAGAAACGGAATTGCGTGAAAATACTTGTGCTTCTCCTCCACCCTCCCCTTTCGCAACCGCTTCTCCTTGCGGGGGTGCACGCGGCACCGGCCTAGCGCGGGGTAACGGCCACGGCTCATCCCCTCCAGCTCCTCCTTGGTTGCGAGCATAGGTAATGCCAGCGAGAGATGGAAAAGGAACTAAACTGCTGCCTAGGTCCCACCGCCAGGTGACAACCTCTTAGCATGCCCTGCGGTTACAGAGATCCGGAGGAAGGGGTTTTAACGTTTCGAGGCTTTACGCAGCGCCCGGGGTGCTTTGGGTGTGGGCACGACTGCATGCGACGCCGCAGCACTTACATTTGTTATCCCCCGAGCTACTTTCGGGAGCAATGCTTATATCAATCTGGAGAGCCGGGCGCTCGGCTTCGCGCACTCCTGCGGCAGCGTCAGGGGCAGG
>NW_010209975.1:2149-3554 GCF_000695765.1 Mesitornis unicolor
GAGAACGCCGCTGCCCGCCGTGGAGGCGGGCCTCCCCCGGCAGCACGGCAGCCTGTGGAGAGAAGACTCAGAGGGGCCCAAATCTGCTCCCCTGCTCCAGCAGGAGCAGCCGAGCTGGTAACGGCATGAGAACCGCATGGCGTGCGGGGTTTGCTGCGTCGAGAGCTGTTGGCACAGCCAAGGACGGCGCTTTTCACCCTCTGCGACTCAGGAGGGGTCATTTCTGCACGGGACCATCACTGGACGCAGACGGGGAGCGGCTCAGCGAAGGGAGCAAAAGGGATGGAAATAAGATTCAAAGAGCTGGGGTCGTTGGGGGAAGAGAAGAGAGGTGGGAGATACGGTGATTTTCTTCAAATACGCAAAAAGCTCATTAGAGAGGATTGTCCTCAGCATCAGTGACAGGGTGGACAGAAAGAGATGAGCACAACTGGAAAGATTCAGGGTGGAGATGAGGAAGAGCTGCTGCTGGGAGGGCAGGGGAGGCCTGCAGTTGGTCACACACCTCCCCGGGCATTTCTAGCAATAGGTTCATGGGTCTTTTCGAAATGTTGGGTTAGTCCTGTCTCGAAGCAAGAGGCTGTACCATTTCTGGAGGTCCTTGTGGCCCCCCCTTCCTGCTCTCAGTGCTTTTCTGTAGCCTCAGCGTTCCTACTGAAAACAGTCAAACTGACACAAACCTGGTCCAGAGGAGGTGTGCTCTCTGCCCTGGATTGCTCTTTCCTGCGAGTAAAAATGGTTCCTCACTAAATTAGTAAGAGAGTTGGTAAAGATGGCCCAGAAGCTGGAATTTCTTGGAAAATAGAGGGAAAAAGCTAATTTGTCACAAATTAAACATGCGTATTTGAAACAGCTCTTTGCAGCATCTCCTGTTGGCCAGTTCCCGGGGTGGGACTCTGCATTTATAGGACCAGAACCTGAAAAGGCAGCAGGGTGCTGGAGCAGAGGAGGGCTCGCTGTCACAGGTTATCACCATCAACTAAGAAAGGGTGGAAACTCCCATTTCCAGATCATTTATCCCCATGGAGGTAACGGGGGGCAGCCTGGAAACCCCGAGGGATAGCGACAGAGAGGGGTGACGCACCATTTCTGGCGAGGGGGGCTCGGTCAGCACGCTCACCACCAGCACGGTGAGCGTGGAGATGGCGGCCAGCACCATGGAGAAGTAGAGGTAGTGCATGTACTTCACCACGCCGGGCCGCGCGTCCGCCTCGCCGCACAGCGGCTGCGGGTACACGAAGTCCAGCACCAGGCGGATGACGCCCAGCAGCAGCCCGACCACCAGGCCCCAGAACGCGCCCTGGGAGGGAAAGGGATACAGCATTTAATCACAGCATCATTGAGCTTGGAAGAGACCTCGAGGATCAAGTCCAACATCAGCCCAGCCCCACCATGGCCACTAAAC
>NW_010209976.1:0-892 GCF_000695765.1 Mesitornis unicolor
CCCAGGTCTGGGGGCGGGAGGGAGAGGGTAGGAGCCTGGCGCACGCTTGCCAGGAGCGGAAAGTGCAAACCGATGGCTGGCCTTGCAAACATCCTCCCCCCTTCATAAAGATCACAAGAGATCTTACAAGCCGTTTTAAATTACATTTAAAACAGCATAATTAACTCCCTGCTTCTGCAGAAGGAATGTCTGAGGGTGGCAGTTTGCTTGGTTGGGTCCCAGCTTTGTTCAGCCCGAAGTCTATTTAATGTCTCCTGTTCATCACATTACTCACAGCCCTGTCACACACAGTGGCACAGCGCTGGGGAGTTTAAGGTCACGCACGGTTCTGAGACTGTTTAATTACAACCCAGGGATTGTGTTTACACACTGAAACCTTGCTTACTGCAGCTGGATTGGAGCTGTTCAATCAATCAACCTAATACAAGCAGAGCCCGAGGTAAATGTCACTGCTTTTTAATCAATTCAGGCCAACCGTGTATTCAAACACTTCGGTGTCTCTATGGGTAACCTGTTTGGAGGGAAGGATACCTGGTGTCTTTAAATATACCCTGTAATTTTGTGCACACTGGGGTTGGTGGGAAGTACCAGCATGCTCCGAAATGAAAACCTTCCCCAGAGGAGCCTAACCCACAGCCTGGCCTCATCTAAAAGGGATTAAGTCCGGATTTGAACTCTCCAGAGAAAATCTGTTCATGCTCTGAATGCCATTTAACGGTCTGGGTTGCACTTTCAGGCAACCTCTCACCTTTTCAGGAGCTGCCTCCGTTCCTGCTGTGGAGGCTCCCACGCTTTCAGGGCACTGATGAAAACCCTGAGACCAGCTCCTGAGAGCAGGAGCAGACACTTTATCAATCTTCTTCTTTATCACTGACCTGGATGAGGGGATCGA